>NW_012047188.1:0-438 GCF_000956235.1 Wasmannia auropunctata
AGTAGCGGAAGCTTAGCATGCGTTTGTTAGAGTTAATGCGAGGATTATCTTTATTCGTAGATAGTGGTAGAAGTGCTACCAACTGAATTTTGGGTATCCCACCGCTGTCACCAGTTTTATGTCGCGTCCTGCGGTGGGCGGGGTTGTTGGACAAAAGTGTCAGAACGCGGACAAATAGATTTAGGAATATTTGACTCTGGAAGTTGGGAGTTAGGGAATTATTCGCTAGGGGAAGTGACTTCTAGAGGTCGAAATAGTCCTGGGAAATGCAGACGACAGAAGCTGCTTCGTTTAAATGAGGAGTTGCCTCGGAATAGGTTAGGTATTTAGCAAAGTCTTCGCAAAGAGGTTGCAAGTAGAGCAGTGGTTTTATTAATGATAGTCTTGTGAGATACAAATATGGGAGACTTCTCTATTTAAGTAGGGAAGGTTTAATGG
>NW_012047189.1:0-397 GCF_000956235.1 Wasmannia auropunctata
TGAGTAGCGGAAGCTTAGCATGCGTTTATTAGAGTTAATGCGAGGATTATCTTTATTCGTAGATAGTGGTAGAAGTGCTACCAACTGATTTTTGGGTATCCCACCGCTGTCACCAGTTTTATGTCGCGTCCTGCGGTGGGCGGGGTTGTTGGACAAAAAGTGTCAGAACGCGGACAAATAGATTTAGGAATATTTGACTCTGGAAGTTGGGAGTTAGGGAATTATTCGCTAGGGGAAGTGACTTCTAGAGGTCGAAATAGTCCTGGGAAATGCAGACGACAGAAGCTGCTACGTTTAAATGAGGAGTTGCCTCGGAATAGGTTAGGTATTTAGCAAAGTCTTCGCAAAAAGGTTGCAAGTAGAGCAGTGGTTTATTAATGATAGTCTTGTGAGATAC
>NW_012047190.1:0-353 GCF_000956235.1 Wasmannia auropunctata
TGCAATACCGGGAGGGCACACAACATTGCCCCCCTCCTTCTTCAAGTTGTCGTCCCGACAACTCATGCAGAGGTTTTTTTTCTTTAGCTTCTAACGCGCTTCCCTGCTCTTCCAGAGCTACTGCTGCTGGTATTCAAGCTGCACGTCCTCGAAGCTTCTGAACCTCCTCTTTCCGAAATCTTCAGACAAGGGGGAGGAAACTCCCGTGGTACCCTACGTCTCGAAAAACTCCTCAAGTCCCTGTCTCGGCATTCGCCCGTGGATGACACCCCACGTCCCACGGGAAAACCACGGTCAAAAACCGCGGGAGAGACAGACTTCAAAATAATCTTTCCTGCTGGTCTTCTCTTAAA
>NW_012047191.1:0-394 GCF_000956235.1 Wasmannia auropunctata
TTCCGCACTCGCAGAATAAGTACACGGAAGAAGAATTGAACGAGAACTTTATTAATTAATGCAAACGTAAAGCTCAAGCTGTCAAACGTAAAGCGTAAACCAAAAACCAAACGCCAGCCGGCAGAAACGATCTTCAACTTCTGTGGGAAATCAATATATTGATTTTCCTGTCAGCCGTGCAATACCGGGAGGGCACACAACATTGCCCCCCTCCTTCTTCAAGTTGTCGTCCCGACAACTTATGCAGAGGTTTTTTTCCTTTAGCTTCTAACGCGCTTCCCTGCTCTTCCAGAGCTACTGCTGCTGGTATTCAAGCTGCACGTCCTCGAAGCTTCTGAACCTCCTCTTTCCGAAATCTTCAGACAAGGGGGAGAAACTCCCGTGGTACCCTACG
>NW_012047192.1:0-593 GCF_000956235.1 Wasmannia auropunctata
TATTCTTAATACAATTTTGTGATTTTACTGTTTTATTTATACTATAAGTTGTTTATTTATACTATAAATGAAATGTGTATTCACTTCATATTATGTATAATTAAATAATGTTAATAGTAAAAATTTAATTAATTTTTTCCTTATTTCTCCTTTTTTCCTTTCTGCAATTTCGTTTTTTTTAATGTAAAACCTGGAAGTTAAAATTAAATGTTATGATAATTACAAATTTCGTATATTTTTATTTCAGTATTTAAAATTCAAGCATATTTACCTCTATCTTTAATCATCATTTTTAATCATCGTTCAAAAACATCGTTTTTAATCGTAGTTATGAACGATAAAAAGATTATCATATATAAACAATTCATTAGGATAACGTTTTAATTATTTATGATAAATTTTATCAAAACGATAAGTTACTGTAGATATTCGATCGATATTTTAACGATTAAAATTATTTTATCAGCTAATGATAGAAAACAATAGGAAACGATAACAATTTCTTTCGGAACAGAGAAAGTGGAACGATATATACGATGGGACACGATAAAATATTTGTCAAATCCTATATCAGTTCTTATCGTTTTCTATCG
>NW_012047193.1:0-370 GCF_000956235.1 Wasmannia auropunctata
CATGATGTAAGCAATCTCTTTGCATACAACATTTTTTTCATGATCAGTATTATTGTAATCAGTTTGAACCATACATATTATATTTACTATTATTTGTAATTTTATTAATATCACTTCATTATATTATTGTTATTATATTATATTAATGTATTATATTATTGTTACTCTAAAAGTCAATAATAATAATAATAAACAATATTCTTAACACAATTTTGTGATTTTACTGTTTTATTTATACTATAAGTTGTTTATTTATACTATAAATTAAAGATGTATTCACTTCATATTATGTATAATTAAATAATGTTAATAGTAAAAATTTAATTAATTTTCTCCTTATTTCTCCTTTTTTCCTTTCTGCAATTTCGTT
>NW_012047194.1:0-484 GCF_000956235.1 Wasmannia auropunctata
TAATATGAATGTTATAAACATAACAATCTGGAAGATCTTTCTGAGATATAAAATCCCATTCCGTTTCTTTTACCTCAAATGCACAAAAATGACGGCAATAACATATAGTTATCATTTTGGTATACAAAAACAATATACTCTTTGATTCACTTATAATAACATGTTTTACTTTTCCAAACATGTTGTTAATTCCATTAATATTTATGCATAGTACTACGTTAATACTATATTTAATGCCATTTATTATTAACCAATTAATGGAATCATAATCTTTAAACGAGTCACAACGCAGAAGCTTTTTAAAGCACTCGTAGTTATTTATTAAATGCAATTTCGAAATAATGGTTCCCAGGGATATACGATCTACAAAGCCTTTATTGCAAAGAAATCTAAAACAGAGTTGCAATTGATGTTTTAGAGCTAAGGTAAAAGAAGGATGAGTGATTTACAAATTTTGCTATTTTCTTTTATTTGTTTGTGTTTT
>NW_012047195.1:0-467 GCF_000956235.1 Wasmannia auropunctata
CCCGTATAAGTGGCCACCCCCTTTTATCTCATAACTAACAAAGATAGACTTAATAAATATAATATCAAATTAAACGGCTCTGACTAAACTTTATTATAAGCACAGTGATCACTTAGAAGTATTAACTATGTTAGAGAATGGAAAAACATGCATAATTTTTGCACAGTAAAGTGACAATTTTAATAAGATAAAAGTTATAGCGTTCTTTTTAACAAATACAACAATGTGTGTATAACGATATTATCTTAAAAATTATACAAATTATTTGGGTTTAAGAGGATGCTAAAGCCGTCTGTTTTATCGACAAAAATACCATTTTTGTTGGATACAAAATACTTCGCATAGAATAAAATTTCCTTTTCCACGATTAAAACACACATGCTAATGCAACTGGCTCTGGTGTGTTTTGTACCAAAAACAGGAAAAAATTAAGAAATTACAGATTTCGTTATCTATTTTAACCTCAA
>NW_012047196.1:0-431 GCF_000956235.1 Wasmannia auropunctata
CGTGGACATTCGAAGAGGCAGCGACGATTCCATGTGTTTACATCACAGTTTATTTAGCTCTATACATTTATGGAAAAATGAAGAAAGGCGATAAAATACTTATACATTCCGGTACTGGCGGTATTGGACAAGCAGCTATTCATCTCGCTCTTAAAGAAGGATGCGAGGTGTTTACAACAGTGGGCACAAGTGACAAACGAAACTTTATTAAGCAAATGTTTCCGACTATTTTGGATGAAAATATTGGAAATTCTCGAGATACGAGTTTTGAACAAATGATAATGCGGCAAACGAAAGGTCGCGGTGTCAACATAGTCTTAAATTCATTGGCGGAAGAAAAGTTAATTGCGTCTGTTCGTTGTTTGGCACAAAATGGTCATTTTTGGAAATCGGTAAATTTGATCTTGTTTCTAACAATTCACTAGGTATGT
>NW_012047197.1:0-1192 GCF_000956235.1 Wasmannia auropunctata
TTAAATTAACAAAGTAATTTAATATTTTGGTGCTAGTAAGCATCTTTTAAATCCTGTAAAATAACTTATTCCGAAAAACAATACTTCAGGCAGCATAATATAATATTTTGTGCAATAAGTATTTTTAAATTATTTAAAATAACAGTATTTTTAAATTATTATTTAAAAATACTCTTATTTAATATTCTAGTTAAACACTATTATTTAAATAATTAAATTATTTTACAAAATTAAAAGATGCTTCTTAACATTAAATTATATGGTCACTCAACATTATTAAGCAAATATTTCCGACTATTGTGGATAAACATATTGGAAATTTTTGAGACACTAGTTTTGAACAAATGATAATGCAGCAATCGAAAGGTCGCGGCGTCGACATAGTCTTAAATTCATTGATGGAAAAAAAGTTTAGTTGTGATGTTATGTACAATTCAGTTTAGAGCTATTCTTTAAGATAAATATTTAGCGCGCGATTTACTTAAACTAAAAATTATAATATTCACATATAAATATTATTAAAATATCAATATCTGCTTTGATCTTGTTGATTCATTTTCGTTTCTTCATTTTAGTTTAAACATTTCATGATCGATTTATGTTTACATATTATGTGTCTTAAATTTTGTTATGATATATGCATTTAAAATTTAATTTTACATGTATTATATCATCATACAAAGTTACTGTTTTTCTATAGGTTCGTGGTGATCTAAGTTCATTCTGTTGGGTAGAAAACAATCGATGCGTCGAATATCGACGTGAAGATTTAATACATGTGGTTCATTCATCACTCAATTTCAAAGATATAATGCTTGCGACTGGCAAATTAGTATTTAATCAATCGATTTCGCAAGGGCGATTGTTTCAATACATGTCCTTTGGAATGGAATACGTAGGATTTGATGCCAACGGGCAACGAGTAATGGGAGTTCGTGACACTAAGTATAAATAATATTCTAAAAAAATAATAATAATATTGCGTAATATCATAAAATTTAAATTGAATTAAAATTATTCATTTTAGTTGTATAGCAAACGTTGTTGTAAAAGATAAAGATTTCTATTGGAAAATACCCGATACGTGGACATTCGAAGAGGCAGCGACAATTCCATGTGCTTACGTCACAGTTTATTTAGCTCTATACATTTATGGAAAAATGAAGAAGGGCGATAAAATACTTATACATTC
>NW_012047197.1:12551-13035 GCF_000956235.1 Wasmannia auropunctata
TTATTTCAATTGTTTCAGATTTATATTGGACTACGCTGCAAAATTCTCAAGTTTTCGAATATTTGTTAATAAAGTAGTGCGCAAGATATTTGATCGAGTGAGTAATTTCAACCGAGAAAAAAAAGCAGAACTTCAGAGAAAATCGGAAAAGCAGTTATCACACTATTCTATTATGCATTAATAGTGAAACGATGTTGTATAAAGTTTGAAAATATCTCTTATTGTCATCTCATTGTCAATATAAACACGCTTTTTTTTCGATTACATTCTTTTTGACGAAACGTACAATCAACTTATACCTATTAATGTCTAACTATGTCTAATATCCGGAGTTGAGGTATATCACATTTATTTCCTTTTAGTATTAATTGCTATTAGTAATTTTTGGAATAAAGTTCTTTATGTAACTTTTTACATGTGTATTTTTTTTATTACAGTAACTTTAAAAAAGATCGGAAGAGCACACGTCTGAACTCCAGTCACT
>NW_012047197.1:13055-13874 GCF_000956235.1 Wasmannia auropunctata
ATCTGCCCTAAACTTCGACATTTCATAGTATTTTCTTCCGTTTCCTGCGGCAAAGGAAATGCTGGACAAACTAATTATGGCATGGCCAACTCCGTCATGGAGAGAGTGTGCGAAAAGAGGGCGGAGGAAGGCTTACCCGGATTGGCGATTCAGTGGGGAGCTGTGGGTGACGTGGGCCTCGTCGCAGATATGCAAGAGGAAGATAAAGAATTGATTATCGGTGGCACTTTGCAGCAAAAGATATTCTGTTGTCTCGACGAACTGGATAAATTTTTAGTTCAAAGCCGGCCAATTGTGAGCAGCATTGTCGTAGCTGAAAAGAAAACGGGATCTTGCGAACTTGGCAGCATGATAGAAGTTGCTGCTAGTATCTTAGGTAGTTACGCTCATATAGAATAATTTTTTTGCACGTATAATCATGAATTGTTTGGACATTACGCCATTTCACGATTTCTTCAAACTACTATACGAGTATTACTTAATTACATCATTTATACGATTCAATTCATATTAGGACAATTAATTGTAAACTGCTATTGTTGTAATGTGTATAGTACCGTAATTTGTAATATCTGGACAACAATTATTTGAACAAATCGATGTAATAATGTGCCGAATAATTAGTTTCGTGACTGCACTTATTATATTTATTAGTAAACATATATAAATATAATATTCTGTTTTTTATGTTATAGACATAAAAGACATGAAAGTTGTAAGTCGAAATGCGACTAACCGAACTTGGAATGGACTCCATACTGGCCGTTGAAATCAAGCAAACTCTTGAACGAGAGTTTGATATTTTTCTCACTACACAAG
>NW_012047197.1:13894-14923 GCF_000956235.1 Wasmannia auropunctata
GTTGCAATGCCTTTTTTCTGCTAAACGCTACCAATTTTTCGCAAAATTATTTGCTATACGCTATTTAATGTAGTATTTATCAATATTATAGATTTTTATTTTATCATTTTTTTTATTTTACTAATATTATATTTATATTATTTCTCTTGATTACATTTGATATATTGTTATTATATGGTATTATACATTGTACACTAATTTGTGACATAATATTACCAATTAATGTGTACTTTTTGTTAAATTGATTCTAATAATGTAATTAACTTGCAAGGTATATCTTGACCATACAACACTTTGTTAGTTGGTACGACGGAGAGCCTTGGATTGAAGGAACGTTAGCTTATAAAGACATGCAATTTGCACGTAAAATGCATTTAATAATACAGTCAAAACTGCGCGGACTCGATCATGAGCAAATCGACAACAAGTCCAAAATTGAGGAGCCGTGGTGCCCGGATCGCGAGTTGTTTCTAAAGGATTTCAACGCGGCGTGTCCACTTGAGAAAGATGGACAACGTCCTTATGTCATAATTGGCAAGTCGCCATACAAGCCGAAAGGTGTAAATAACTTAGACATGGCAGTAGTACAGTGGAGTTTGATAAGTTCAGTTTTGCTATGTCCGCAAAAGATCGGAGTGCATAACGCAACCGACGAAGATATCGAGGCCTTTTGCCATATGTGGAGATGTTACGGATATTATCTTGGGATGGAGGATAAGTATGTATTCTCTTAGTGCTAATAAAAATTTTAGGCGTAATGCTTTAGAACGCCTTCTTAAAAATTTTGATATCTGTATAATTTCCTCAGGTACAACTTTTGTCGCGGCAGTCTCGAGGAAATGAAACAGCGCACTAGGGATGTTTGTCAATATTGGGCATTGCCTAATTTTAAGAAAGTTACGCCCGAATGGGAACACATGATGAGATGTTTAATCGAATCCCTGAATTATTATCCCTTGTTATACATGCCTTTCAAAACGATGGCATTACTCACTACGGATACGTTAAATATAAGCATGAGATCGGAAG
>NW_012047198.1:0-493 GCF_000956235.1 Wasmannia auropunctata
TTAAGATTATCACAACCGGAAGTTAAACCTGTATCTAGTGCTCATGTCTGCCAAACGGTACATTCTTTTTAAAACATATCAACATAATCTATTATTGTGTCATATACAATATTTTCGTAACAACTAATTGTAAGATGAGAAATCGCCAAAGCAAATCTTAGTGTTTTAATAACATTTATATGTGAATTTTATAATTTTTAGTTCAAACAAACCGCTCGCCAAATGTTTGTTGATCTTAAAACACAGGTCTAAACTGAACCCAGAGTAATATCACTATTAAATTAACAAAGTAATTTAATATTTTGGTGCTAGTAAGCATCTTTTAAATCCTGTAAAATAACTTATTCCGAAAAACAATACTTCAGGCAGCATAATATAATATTTTGTGCAATAAGTATTTTTAAATTATTTAAAATAACAGTATTTTTAAATTATTATTTAAAAATACTCTTATTTAATATTCTAGTTAAACACTATTATTTAAATAATTAAA
>NW_012047199.1:0-731 GCF_000956235.1 Wasmannia auropunctata
TTCTTCGAAACGTGTGAATTAATGGAATAAAAATAATTTCGTTTTCTATATTTTAAAGATACTAATTTACATTTAATACTATTCAGCTTATATAGTTTTGCTGCATTGAATTCTCCAAATGATGCATAAATATTTAAGTGTGATGAATTGAATGGTTTTGTAAAAAATTCATGTTGCTCGTTTATACTTTGTCCATAAATGCATAATTGATTTTCAAAAAAAGTTGCGTTTTTCATTGCAACAATTTCTTTCTCATGTGTCATAAACCACTTATTTTTTTCGTCACATTTCATTACAAATCCATCTGAAATTATTAATTTATGAAATACTTTTGTACACTTCGGTATGTCATGTGTTAAACGTTTTTTATTTGATGCAAAGGGAAAACTCGAGTTTTTAGACGTTGAAGTGATTTTCAATCTTGAATATTCGCTTAGTCTTTTTGCAACTTGTGCAAGTGGACGATTACCATTACGAATTAAACATTTAATGTGATAAAGTGCGTTTTCAAATGGATAAGCACTAATAGTTAGAAATGGACCAAACTTTTTAATATCGTCTACGACATGGCATAAATTATGTTACTTTCTACAGCATCTATTCCATATATATTATTGAAGTCTTCGATATAATCACGAAATAAATCATTAGCGATATCTAGATATTGAGAATATTCTTGACTTGTACAAATTGTCACTGCGCAAAATAATATTAAAAAGTGGTTATATACA
>NW_012047200.1:0-1160 GCF_000956235.1 Wasmannia auropunctata
AACGATTTCTTATAATTTTTTTATATTTTTAGTTAGAAGTGACTATAAAGAGGAAATGGCAAAAATTAATGTCAAAGTAGATAAAATATTTCATCTGATTCAAAATCAACAACGGTTTCAGTTACTGGATAATCAGATTCCAGGAAATGAGCGTACTGAGGACGAAAACGAAGACATATTTACTAGCTGCCAGTTAAAAATGTTGAAGAATTAGAAAATTTTAAAAAAATGTTATTGGATAAAAAGTTTTATCAAAAGATGGTATGTAAGCTCATTAATTGTTATTATTTTGATTTTCATAATAATGCAATAATTCTTGCAATATAAATTTAATGTTTTTTACAGTCACGTCAATATATAGCAGAATTTGCTAATTGTGGATTCGAAGGAAAACGAGTAGCTTATATTTTAATTGAAAAATTAATTGATAGAACAGTGCTTACAAGCTATACTTGAACTGGCTCGTCGAAAGGCAACGCTAAAAAAAGCTTCAGCGCTTTGCAAGAAGTTAATCGACTGTTTTCACAGAAATAAATTATATAGATTTTTTTAAGAACTGTGTATTAAAGTACAGTTAAGTCAGGGCAGCACCACGAAAGTGTATACAAAGAATGTCGACTCCACGTACATCAGTATAAAAAAAACGACTCTGAATTTTGAAAATAATGAAAATAAAAATCCTAATGTCAATCCAACTAACAACACGGAAAATGTTAATGTCAACGACGAAATTGATGCATCTATCGAAAAAGAAAATTAATATAAAATTAAAGACATTTTTTTATTTCAAAATAAGTATAACATGCATTTGCTTAAACAAAAAAATGTATTAAATGAGAACTGTGCCAAAGAATAGATAGTAAATCTAATCAATGTTAGATTTTGGTTAAATAGCAATAAGTATGTTAAAATTTACAATGAAGTTTATGTAATACATTTTATTTAGCGTTATATATAACGATTTTATTATGTTTCAAACAAATAAACAGATATTACAAATACTTAAGAAAATTATATAAAACTCATTTGCCTTTTATTGATTTGTATTACTTTTTTATTTTCTTCGAAACGTGTGAATTAATGGAATAAAAATAATTTCGTTTTTATATTTTAAAGATACTAATTTACATTTAATACTATTCAGTTTATATAGTTTTGCT
>NW_012047201.1:0-576 GCF_000956235.1 Wasmannia auropunctata
CTTCTTCGATATTAACAATAAATCCTGAGAGCAATCCGATCGAAAATAAATCATCAACTACTGAAGAAGAAATATCCCCATCACATAAAAAATCGTAAAAATGAAGTAAAATTAAGTATGTTTACGATTAAAGTATATTGAGATTTTAATATATTTTTGTGATTTCAATATTAAAAATGATTTGTTTAAAAAAATTCCTTTAATAAAATTGTAGAGAAATCATCGGATTACTTGCAATCAACTGACATAAGCAATGAAAAATTAATCAATATGGAGTACAACATTTTAGATGTACCAATAGAAATCGATTCTGAACTAGACCATTTACCTGTATATTACCTTGTGTTTCTACAAATTATTCAAAATTGGAAGAAGAAATAGAAAAGATTAAGTAAAATAATGTTGCAATTAGAGCCTCCGTTCTATCGATGCCTACGATACGAGCAATTAAGTTTATATAAATTAATTAAATTCATAAACAAAATAAACATTAATATATATATATATATATAATGTTTATTAGTTTTGTATTAATTATTTAAATTACATGCAATATATATATATATATATATATAT
>NW_012047202.1:0-411 GCF_000956235.1 Wasmannia auropunctata
TAAAATAATTTTAAAAATTTAACTCTTTGTACCTTTTTTATATGAAAAAATACATATATTGCATAGAATTACCATAAAATAATGGGGAATTTTATTTTTCATTCTAAATGTATTTATAATTTTTTATATTTTTATATACAACAGTTTATGATAACAAAATATAATTGTTACGAATAAGGGATAGTTATTCCATGTGATAGCATTTGCATTTGCATCAATTTTGATATTTCCATGTTATCAAGATGAGCTATCACGCCATATATTTCGACGTTTCCTATAATGTATAAGCACATTTATTATAAATATTTATTTTAAATATTTATTTTTAATATTAGCAATAATATACTTATCAGAAATATTTAAAACTAGTTGATCTTACTATATTAATACTTATATAATTCCTATATAACA
>NW_012047203.1:0-373 GCF_000956235.1 Wasmannia auropunctata
TGCAATTTTTATTTTACTTTCTGGAACTTTGCAAAGTTTGCAAAAAAAATTTGTCAAATCTCAAAATCTCCCCCAAACTTTGCAAGGTTCCATGATCTGAATTAAATTTCGCACATAAATGCGGCTTACAGTTTTCAAAAGCGTGGATCTTTAGCTTTAATTTGAGCAGTCGGCGAGCATTGTACAATTTTTTTTCACCGAGTTATTCAACATTGAAGTAAAAATGATCCTTATACTCAACATTGAATAACTCGGTGAAAAAAAATCGCAAAATGCTCAACGAGAGCGCAAATTAAAGGTAAAGATTCACGCTTTCGAATGCTGTAAATCGCATTTATGTGCGATTTTTAATTCACGTCGAGGAATCTTGCAA
>NW_012047204.1:0-376 GCF_000956235.1 Wasmannia auropunctata
TAAATAAGCGCTGCGGTAGCGGCGCGACGCCAAGTATATATAAAATAATATATATAAAATAAAAGTCGGGTGATGACTTGTGAGTATACGGCACTGGCACTGCGCTACCGCTTAGCTTTATCTCGAAGTTTTGCCTCGTCAGATTTCCGATTTTTAATATCTCGGAAACGAAAGTTCTAATGAAAAATCTAATGACACTTTCGCTATATAATGTCGATACGAGCTTTCGATTGAGACCAGTCCGAATGAAATCGGTGCAGTCAATCCCGAGATCTCGAAATTGAGTCTACGAAAATCTACGAAAATGCCACTTTAGCGATTCCAGTTTTCGTCTTCTTCAGATAGTTTCCTTCTTATTCAGACCATTCAGACTTGT
>NW_012047205.1:0-517 GCF_000956235.1 Wasmannia auropunctata
TCATACAACGAATTTTCTTGAATGTCAAATCAATAACATTATTATATTATACATCGAAGAGATGTTTCTAAGTTATAAGTATCACACAATGATATAATGATCTATTATAGAAATTATGGTATTTGTGTTAAAATATACACTAGAAGAGAGAATATCGAACCGATTGATAGATAAAGGAGGGGATATACATACTTTCAACGGCTTTTTTCTTGAATCTTGTAAAGATATGATTCGAAAAGAATATCAATATTTTATCACCAATAGAATTATATTGTTCGTTATCAGTTTATGGTCATCAACAATCCAACTTCGCTAGATTTCAATTTATTTTCATCTCTGCTATATTGACAATTATTATATTTTAGGTAAAAGATATTATAATTACGTAAATCAAGCGCTGCGGTAGCGGCGCGACGCCAAGTATATATAAAATAATATATATAAAATAAAAGTTGGGTGATGACTTGTGAGTATACGGCACTGGCACTGCGCTACCGCTTAGCTTTATCTCGAAGTT
>NW_012047206.1:0-775 GCF_000956235.1 Wasmannia auropunctata
TATGCATCTACATGTTCAAATCACACGATCATCGAAAATATCAATATCAATATTTTAATTTATTTATTCATCGAGGAAAATCTAATGCACGTAGCAAAAAAAGTGCTTGATAGTTCGGTTTTCAGAAACAGATATGGATGATTTCTCATGCGATACAGACACAAATGATCCCTACAATAAATAGCGTTAGACGCAAATAAGAAATAAACCGTTTCTACCGTTTTTTTTGCGTAATATACACAAAAATAAAAAAAAATGTATAGTATATTTAAAATGTATAATTATATTAAACATATACTAAACATGTGTATGTGCGTGAGTGTGTGAGGGTTGTTACATACACACACATGTACATACGTACGTTATTAATAAAAGAAGCATGCGTAGCATTTTTTTATGAAATCTATAATAATAAATATATTTTATTATAATAAATAAAAAATTTCATCAATGAATAAATCTAACGAAATTATTACTACTAATTAATATTAATAATATTAATATTTATAGTAATATTAATATTTTTATATTTATAATTTACTATTAATTATTATTACTTTTTTTATTATCGAGGAGAGAGAGCAAAATACTCACTCGTAATATAATATTTGTTTACAAGAAAATTCGTACTACTGCTTATTCAGTTTGACAATACAAATTTGATAAACTCGCGCAAATGGTATCTTCAACATTATTGCGTTTTATGACAAAATAGTTTATATTTGTTATTTCTATTCTTTGTGGCATCTATGTGTATCTATAGTGTTACATTCAT
>NW_012047207.1:0-306 GCF_000956235.1 Wasmannia auropunctata
TCGTCCGAACGGGTCGACGGCTCGTCTCCAAATCTAATGGCGTCCGTTTGACAACCAAGAATCTCGTTGTCCAGGAAACAAGTAACTCTCGCCGGCAGCTCGACCAGCTCGCTCAATTCGCAACGGCGCGGGCGTAACAATATCATTTGGAGTAAGTTGATTTAGTAATTCCTCCTCGTCTAAAATTTCGTCTGCTAAAGAATAATTTACTTCTTCTGCTTCAAAAATATTTTCTTCTGCTTCAGTAATATTTTCTGCTACTTCAGAAATGTTTATATTTCTTGAAAAATTAGTTTCGATACTCAT
>NW_012047208.1:0-802 GCF_000956235.1 Wasmannia auropunctata
AGAAATATTAAATTTAGACGTCTAAAACAATAAATTATTAAATGATAAGACAATTTTTAATAAAACATATCTCTGGCGTTTTGGCTATATGGGGCTTCAATCCTAAACGGCCATAATAAATAAACGGTTGCAAGTTATCTTTAATTTCAATCTTACTTATTCAGATCTTTAAGTAAACGCACATCTGATCTGGAGATCTTGAGCACACTTTATTAGATTGCGTTATTCATTTACATTTTATTTTTTTATAATTTAAAATTATTTACATTTTTTACATTATTTTTTATTTCTTTTTTTATATTTATTTGTTTTTTACTATTAATTACAATTAAAAATGAAAAATTTTAAAGATAATTAATAGATTTAATTAATAAAAAACAATTTATAAAAGTAATTCACTCTATGTTGATTATACCTTATGGACAATAAAAAGCATCGTACATCGATACTTCCAAGTAATATAAATACGTAGCAGATGCGAGCTTTGTAATCCTGCAATCCAAGTTCAAAACCCACCATTATAACTTGAGATAAAATTATAATAAAAATGTATTTAAAAATTACAAATGGTTAATAAAAGTTATTTGAAGTTCCTAAATACTTATTAAAAAATGATAATAAATAAAAAAAAGTTTTTATTTTTTATTAGCCAGTTACTGACTAATTCCTGATTTATTTTCTACTTGAGTAATATTTGACCTATAATCCGTGTAATCCCTGTAATATTTCCCCTGTAATATTTTTCTGTAGTTATTTGGATTACACGGATTACAATCCCTAGCCAGTGCGTCTTTTTTGTAAG
>NW_012047209.1:0-556 GCF_000956235.1 Wasmannia auropunctata
GCTGTTGCGGGCTCAGGAACTCAAATATGGCTTAGATACTTTCTATTGATGTTTATTCAATGGAATAAATTTATTTCAAACGATTCCGTTCGCATACAATCTCACAAATTAAGATAAACTCGTGGTGGATACACGGGTACCTTGGTTGTGTAACAACGTGGTAAAAGTGGGTTGTGCACATAAGAGTTAATCCTAATTAATAGGATGCTGAAAGGTCGGTCAAATTTGTACGAGGTTAATAAAGCAGACTCTTCAGTGTCAGTGATATCTCTAAATGAACTTCCTACAATATCTTGTGATCACACTCAAACACGTGCAATGTCCTTATCTAACTTATTGAAGTCCCAGGCAGAAACGCGAGATCGGATAGACGTCTATTAGACGTTGAAGGCGTCTACGTCTAAAATAACGTCTAGAAATATTAAATTTAGACGTCTAAAACAATAAATTATTAAATGATAAGATAATTTTTAATAAAACATATCTCTGGCGTTTTGGCTATGTGGGGCTTCAATCCTAAACGGCCATAATAAATAAACGGTTGCAAGTTATCTTT
>NW_012047210.1:0-503 GCF_000956235.1 Wasmannia auropunctata
ATTGGGCAAATCCGGGCCGATTTGGACGATTGAAGTGTCAAAATACGTAGAATCGCACGGCGCGCACACAATTATGATAGTGTTTCGTGATTCAGATGAAATAACTTAATATTTCACTGCATTTTTCGTATTAACACAATATGTTTATTAAACTTTGATACAACGTTTTGAAAACACTTAACAACTTTTAAAATATTATTACTCACTTTGTCTCGTACATTTGAAACGTATTGCGATAACGCCTAGGAGCATTGATTATGCTCTGGATCGCTTTGCCAACGCTTAGGGACGCTTTTCGTAATCGTCCTAAGGCTAATCGAGATGGATCGCGACAACGCCTTGGGAATATTCAAATATTTCTGAGTCGCAAATCACATGTGAGTTATTAGAATTAATATGTGAGTAATGCATGAGAACCGTTTAAAGAGAGAATAATGCAATTATATTCAAATGTTCTTTTTGGAATTATAAATCAATATTGCCATGACAACAAATCATAAAAG
>NW_012047211.1:0-1208 GCF_000956235.1 Wasmannia auropunctata
AGAAATTAAAGTGCTACATTAAAATGTTTTTAAAAATATGCTTGTACGTTGACTGAAAAATTAATTAAATTATAATACTACTTTTTGATAATTTACTTATATTCCAAAAATTTCTTAAATATTAATCTACATAATAGATAAATAAAAATAGATATGCACTTTTTAGTTGACATAACGTTAGTTTCCAGAACAAAACAATTTTAAAAGTAATGTTAAATTATTCATTGACGGATTCATGACTGCCGAATATCGCAAATATAAATTATCTTATCGTGCACACAAATTAAGATGTATGTTAAGTTGTTAAATATAAGTAAATAAATAATTAAAAATTGAGATGTACCGTTTCATAACCTAACTTAACTGATTTCAGGGCAAATAATTATTTTTGTAAATATTGTAAAGTTTATTTGCGTGTTAATGACTGCAAAATTAACAAATATTCCCGTATCGTGTTTTCAGTCAATAAAATATGTATATTGTACATGTCGAATATACGTAAATAAGTTGAAACGGTAATATTCTGTGGACCAACGTCAGATTCCAGGACACAAACAAATTTTTAAAATTAATGCCAAGATAATCACTTGTTATCAACATTTGCAGTACGCCATAAATTTATACATTTTCACCGCATTTTAAAATTAATACCAAATGTTTAATCCAATGAATATATTTATTTAATTAAACATTTGGTATTGATTTTTGATTATTTACTTATATTCAACCTCAGTTAATGTACATTTTAATATTTGAGTGCACAGCAAGATAAAATAAACATGTGACATTCCGCAATCATGAAAACGCAAATAAATAACTACATAATTTTTAAAAATATACTTGCGTCTTGGAAATTGACGTTAGGCCACATAAACGTTTACAATTTTTATTATTATATATAGTAGTATTTACGGAATTCCATACAATATAAGTGAATTACCAAGAAGTGATGTGTATAATTTGGTAATTCACTTATATTGTATGAAATTCCGTAAATACTAGATAAAATAACAAAAATTGATGTGAATGTTTTTGTGGCCTATCGTCAATTACCAAGACGCAAGTATATTTTAAAAAATATGTGTTTATTCACTTAGGGTTTCATGATTGCAAAATGTCGCATGTTTATTTTGTCTTGCCGTGCACTGAAATATTCAGAAGTACATTAAATGAAGTAAATAGTCAAAAATTGACATGTACCGTTCTTA
>NW_012047212.1:0-602 GCF_000956235.1 Wasmannia auropunctata
TATATTATACATGCCAATACATCCCTTTTAGTGACTTTACGTTTGTTTCCAAGACAAAACAATTTTTATAATATTAAATTAATTGCTTAAAGTTAATGTCTGTAGAATAATATAAACTTATATTTTCTTAACGTTATTTTCAAATGTGAAAAAAAAGGAAAATCTATTAAATATACGGAAATAAGTAAAAAATAACACATATTATTTCATAGACTAAAGCTTATTTTCAGCACAATGGATTTTTATAAATGACATACTTTTTGCCTTATAAGAATATAGCAAGAAAATTTTGAATTTATACGATTTCGCAGAAATTAAAGTGCTACATTAAAATGTTTTTAAAAATATGCTTGTACGTTGACTGAAAAATTAGTTAAATTATAATACTACTTTTTGATAATTTACTTATATTCCAAAAATTTCTTAAATATTAATCTACATAATAGATAAATAAAAATAGATATGCACTTTTTAGTGACATAACGTTAGTTTCCAGAACAAAACAATTTTAAAAGTAATGTTAAATTATTCATTGACGGATTCATGACTGTCGAATATCGCAAATATAAATTATCTTATCGTGCACACAAATTAAAATGTAT
>NW_012047213.1:0-447 GCF_000956235.1 Wasmannia auropunctata
TATATATATATATATATCTTTGTCAAATGGCTGCTACCGGGACATCTCGCTGTCTCAATGGTTTTTAATGCGACATAACACCCTGATCCTATTCTACAAAGGAAAATTAAATGTACAAATTAGTTTTCAAGAAAATGGTATTTAAAATCTTCCAGGGCACTTCACTAATGGCACATTCCAGGACAGTTGTTTCCAAGACTGTCCTGGAAAAAGTATATATTTTATGGGAGATTCCAAGACTTTTGTGACCTAACGTTGGATTCCAGGACAAATATGTATTTTCAAGACTGTACTGGAAAAAATATGTTTTATGGAAAATTCCAAGACTATTTGTGACTTAACATTGGATTTTGAAATACATATTTGTAAAAATAATGTCAAATTGTTCACTAACGGATTATCGCAAGTATTATCTTGGCGTGTACTCAAATGTAATAAATATAAATT
>NW_012047214.1:0-326 GCF_000956235.1 Wasmannia auropunctata
ATAAATTATTTGCAGATATACACAAACATGAAACTAATAGTCAGACAAAGTACTTGGGTCGCATGAAAACGCAATGTTCCACAGCCAATGATTTATAGTATATGAAAAATTTGTAATACAAATAAATATACATATATAAAAACATTATTTCATACAATAGTTGCGGATATACACAAACATGAATGCATAGTCAGATAAAAAAGTATATATATATATATATATATATATATATCTTTGTCAAATGGCTGCTACTGGGACATCTCGCTGTCTCAATGGTTTTTAATGCGACATAACACCCTGATCCTATTCTACAAAGGAAAATTAAA
>NW_012047215.1:0-406 GCF_000956235.1 Wasmannia auropunctata
GAACGATGTTGTACTGACATTCTCTATATAAGCCACTGATACAATTTTTAATTGTACGACATTATCAAACTTTTATTTCTATTTCGTCTCGTATAAGCGACACGCAGTGTCAACCTGCGGAACGGATTTTGCGGTTATGTCGCTATATACTTATATTTATATTGAGGTTAAGAGGATGCTGAAAGGTCGGAATTACCGACAAATTACAGTTTAGTTAATTTCTCCGAATTGACTGAACGGAATTGAAAATCCTTTCAGAGGATTAAAATAGACATAAAATTGTGAGACGGACAAATTTGTAGTAAAATCGCAAAAAAATTAAAAAACAGCTATCGCCTGACGTAAACATTTTATTATTGTAAAAGTTGTATAGCTGATATGTACAAAATGCTTACCTCTCACATCA
>NW_012047216.1:0-598 GCF_000956235.1 Wasmannia auropunctata
TCCGGTTTCAACAGACAAACAGGTTAGGGAATGAACTTTTCCCTTCGGGAACTTATTGATGGTTAACCACATAATAGAAATATATACTTACTTTGGCATTGGCATGTTTTCCGTCCAAGTTTTAAGACCTTCTTTACGGACGCTACAAAACTTTTTCATATGCCGAAAGTTAAATGATACCACGAATCTTGTTAAAACCTGTTTTCGACACGAGTAATGCTGTGAAAAGTTTGTTGTCACCGAGAGTAGTCATGCCACGCTTTGACAATGGTGACGCTAAGTGTCTCGGACAAAATATAGCAGTGTCCCTACCCTGACAGCGTCCCAATCCTGACGACATTCCCCTATATATAAATTATATAAAATACAAATCAAATCAAATAAAAAATAAAATAAAATAAAATGTCGCGAGGCCGATGCCCCCGCAACAACAATAAGCATTGTGAAAATCAATTAATAGCCGACGAGGCATTCGGCGTAAAATAAGTAATATCGTATTGTATTAAGAAATTACAATAAATCAGGACGTTGACCGCGACGTACCGAGAACGCGCAATGCAATTGCCGAAATGCTGAGCGCTGACGCGGCAACGCGTAA
>NW_012047217.1:0-616 GCF_000956235.1 Wasmannia auropunctata
TGACTCTGTTCTTGACTTGTTTGCGGCTCGATGACCACTTGCGCCACATTTGGCGCTGCCAATGGCGCTCCCGCGCCTGTCTCTAACTCCTTGACCAATTTCTCGACGTCGTCGGCACTGTCCCGACGTTCGATATTGCCGCTTATCCCATTGCGTGTGTCATCCGATGAAATGTCCTCGAACGTCTGTTCGGCTGCTCGCTGTGGCTCGTCCGCCGGTGTTGCGGTGACGTTTTCGCCACAAACTGGAAGCGGGATCTGAAAAGATTCCGGTTTCAACAGACAAACAGGTTAGGGAATGAACTTTTCCCTTCGGGAACTTATTGATGGTTAACCACATAATAGAAATATATACTTACTTTGGCATTGGCATGTTTTCCGTCCAAGTTTTAAGACCTTCTTTACGGACGCTACAAAACTTTTTCATATGCCGAAAGTTAAATGATACCACGAATCTTGTTAAAACCTGTTTTCGACACGAGTAATGCTGTGAAAAGTTTGTTGTCACCGAGAGTAGTCATGCCACGCTTTGACAATGGTGACGCTAAGTGTCTCGGACAAAATATAGCAGTGTCCCTACCCTGACAGCGTCCCAATCCTGACGACATTCCCCTATA
>NW_012047218.1:0-300 GCF_000956235.1 Wasmannia auropunctata
ATTCGCGATTTTATTGAAATCTCATTTTTTAAACAATAGAGCTTTTTAAATATATAATAAATAAAAGCAAAAATGTAAGACCATATTGGAAAGAATATATAACTCCTTTGTACAAAGTATTATTAGTTCAGTATTAGCGTACAAGTTTGAAGTGCTAGGGATCTCAGATTCGAATCTCGAATATCTCGATGTATTTTCAAAAATTATAAACCTGCGTATAAATTGTAATTAGTAATAATAAAAAACATGCAAAACAAATTAAACTCCACAAATAATAATATGTAATTATAAAATAAAAAA
>NW_012047219.1:0-337 GCF_000956235.1 Wasmannia auropunctata
TATTGATGAATACTAAAGTATTAAAAATTAGTGTATGTACATTTATAATTATGTATTAATTGAGGTAGTCAAATATTGATGAATACTGAATATTGACAGTCAGAAAGTATTGATGCATACTAATACTAATCAAAATGTATTCATTAATACTTGACTTGAATATTGAAAGGAATTAAAAAAATATATATATATATGTTTAACTAATTTTTTTTAATCAGACAAAATTCGCGATTTTATTGAAATCTCATTTTTTAAACAATAGAGCTTTTTAAATATATAATAAATAAAAGCAAAAATGTAAGACCATATTGGAAAGAATATATAACTCCTTTGTACA
>NW_012047220.1:0-390 GCF_000956235.1 Wasmannia auropunctata
TTGCAATTTTGAAAGAAGATCCATTAACCTTCCAACAATATTTTAATGTAAGGTTAATTTGTAAGATTACTGAAATATTGACATAAAATTCCAATAATGTTTCAACAACATTTATAATGTAAGGTTACATTATAAGGTTAGTGGTAAATACCAATAATCTTCTCACTAAGCTATGTAAGATTGTAACCTCCTTGTAACCTTAGTGCAATATCCGGTGCTGTGAGGGTACCGAGTATTGACAGTCAATATTGATGAATACTAAAGTATTAGAAATTAGTGTATGTACATTTATAATTATGTATTAATTGAGGTAATTAAATATTGATGAATACTGAATATTGACAGTCAGCAAGTATTGATGCATACTAATACTAATCAAAATGTATTCAT
>NW_012047221.1:0-512 GCF_000956235.1 Wasmannia auropunctata
TCTCGAGTGGCAAACATATAGGATTTCTTCTTTGAGATGTTTTCTAAAAGCCCGTGCAAGAATTTTTCAGATACCAATTTTTGTTTGAAAAAAAAAAAAAAGCTAATTCTACTGGACTAATATTCGAATATCCGAGATCGGTTTCAGTTCGAATCTCAAAATCGGATTATACCGATTATTCGGATAACCCGGATATCCGAATTATTTGGATCCGGATCTGAGTTTGGATCCGGATATGAATTTGGATCCGGATCTGAATTTAGATCCGAATCTGAATTTGGATCTAAATTTAGATGCATATTCGGAAAAAGAGGAAATGTTTATGTATTTAATAATTTTTAATAGTAAAATATTTTTTACATAATAAATACTGAATGTTTATTTTACATACATATAATTTAATATAATCTATTTATTAAAATATTTTCCAAAATAATTAAAGAATAAATGAAGCTAATAAAATTTAATTTAATTTTGTTAACAAAAGCGATTATATAATTATAAACATGGAT
>NW_012047222.1:0-542 GCF_000956235.1 Wasmannia auropunctata
AATATTTTCAAAATCCCCTACGTATTTCTATAGCTATACTAATGTAGTTTAAGAAAAAATTTTTTATTTTGTTCCAGATTAATTTTTGCTGCACTTATACTGCGTGCCGCGGAGCCCCTCCAAAAAAAACCGTTCCGCAGAAACGGCTGTTGGGCAGCCATTTTGCCATATTTTTTAATAAACCAAATTTTTTTTAAAACTTCAAAACGTGCTTAACAACATCCTCAAAAAGAATTATCCTTTTACTTTTCCTTCCATTAAAAAAAAAATCGCAAAAAAACGTTAAATTTTCGCTCTCTACTGTGATGTAACCCCTTAAAGACTTAAAAAATTTTCATTTAATTTAAGTTTTACATTGCAGATTTACACAAAATAAAAAGTTAAATTGGCTTTAGCCTAAACAAACCCTTGCGCAAATTTTTTTTAGGGATTTAAAGACTTAGAAAATTTTGTTCAAGCAGAAGGCAAAAAATTTATAAGTACTTAAGTGAAAATTCGAAAAATATTTGGAACATTGAGAGATCCATTTAGCACGAAAGAGC
>NW_012047223.1:0-708 GCF_000956235.1 Wasmannia auropunctata
ATTTAATTATCTTCTGTATAAAAGTATATATACTTTTAAAAAGACTTGACAAGAGTATTAAATTATTTCAATTAAATAACTTTAACATAAAAGAATAAAATGTATATATATATATATATATATATATATATATATATATATGTTACATGCTTCAATATAAAAATATTAGAACAAAAAATTACTTGTGCTAGGGATACCATAGAAACTGCATGTGTGCGTTCTGAAAGTTTTGTAGCTGCAGATAGATAAGATCTTGCTACAGCAATATTAGCTATAAGAAATCAACATTTAAAAAAACAAAATATTTTGAACTCATAATAATTATATAATAATTATATATAGTAATATATAATATTATAATAATACATAATAATAAATATTAATAATGATTATTAATATAAATATTAATATGTAAAAATAAAAAAAAATTACCAGAACTAACACCGACAAAGAATCTGGCAATGAGCATGTAACTCTTTTTATCACCAGGTATAATTTCAAGAATACTATATGCTGCTGATGCAATAGTAAATAATGTTAAGGTCACTAAAAGTGGCAATCTTACTGACCCTCTTTTATTACCCCACCAACCCACCAGAGGTGAGAATAACATTTGTCCAAGTGGATTTGCTGCCACTATGTAACCCATAAATTCTTTTCCTGCAGTAGGATCCAACTGAAACACATTTATTAAGTATATAATTGTAA
>NW_012047224.1:0-395 GCF_000956235.1 Wasmannia auropunctata
TGGTATCTTTAAATCAGTTTCATACAATATCGTTCTGTCACTTAAACGCGTACATCTGTCTTTATCTAACATATTGCAACGATCTTTTGCAAAATCCGGCATTTACTGCTAAACGCAATGGTCCTCTATTTGTCATTCTTTATCTTCGATAATTATGCGTATATACGTAAATTGTAGTTGAGTGAATTTTTTTTTGTACGCTTTCAATCTTACAAGGGACGAAGTCGTTAAAGCAGATACTTTTTAGTGTCAGTGGTATCTCTAAATGAACTTCTTACAATATCTTCTGGTCTCACTCAAATACGTGAAATGTCCTTATCTAACTTATTGAAGTGCCATCTCTTGAAAAGTCTGGCACTTACTGCCAGACGCAATTTTTGCTGTCTTTTCCTTAG
>NW_012047225.1:0-685 GCF_000956235.1 Wasmannia auropunctata
TACATTTACTATTTCCTCGCTGCATGGAATCTGGAATTCCAACAGATGTTATCTCCCATTAAACCATATATAACTAAGTTGCAGATGGCAAGTATAAATACAATATTTTATAATTAAATTGCACGCGTAATGTTATTATAGTTTTTATCTAAAATATATTTTAATATTTTTATTCGATATACCTATTTAAATAGTTTGATACATATTTATAGTTTTTTATTATATAATATTTTTTCTATTTGTGAAATTAGGTACAATTTATTGTGTTGATAATACTTCTAATGCAGTGGATGAATCCTAATTGTGAGGCGCACACACAAAAAAATAAAATAACACCTATCTTTATTGGAAATTTATTTATATTTCTGTACTTATTTTATGATTTTTATAAGAAAACTTATACTGATTTACCTAAACAGAAAAATAATTAAAAGAAGTGATTTTGTTTTTAAGGAAATGCTGGCACGATAGTTGAACTTCCTCGAAGTCGTTAAAATAGACTTCTCAATTGTAAACTAAAAATAACAATAATAGTGGTATCTTTAAATCAGTTTCATACAATATTGTTCTGTCACTTAAACGCGTACATCTGTCTTTATTTAACATATTGCAACGATCTTTTGCAAAATCCGGCATTTACTGCTAAACGCAATGGTCCTCTATTTGTCATTCTTTATCTTCGATA
>NW_012047226.1:0-901 GCF_000956235.1 Wasmannia auropunctata
TGTAAAAGAACATATATCTGCCGGTTGGTTTTCAGAAATGAGTTTTATATGTGGACGACGTGATGAAGCTCTTGAACACTCTAAAAGTAATGTGATTAAGGTATGTTTTCCCAATATAACAATTATCATAAAGTTTGTCGACAAATTATAATTCTCATATAGAAAAACAGTATTATTAAATGTGAATTCTATTTCTGACTCGCAATTATATCATTTTTAAATATTCATTTCAAAAGTTACATTGATAACCATTGATAAATTTTAATTAGACCAAAAAGAACAATTAATTTAAATATCTAAGTTATATGTAATTATAAATATAATTAATTTAAATAAAAAGTCTGTTTTTTTAAAAATTATTTAAATCTAATATATTAAAATATTTGAAAAGATAATTTGTTTTACAATTAATCAATAGCCTTTAATTCTTTTATTAGGTATTGGCTGTCATATCGATATTTATGTACATAGCTGATATTTATTGTTTTAATGATTATATACTTCACATATTTTGTATATAACATTTATATTTCAGCTATTCAATATAATTTGGTGGTTACTTTTACTAAAACTTTTTGATTATGTCGAAACCTGCGTATTTGTATTGAGAAAGAAACAAAACCAAGTTTCTACTTTGCACGTGTATCATCATGTATCTAATGTGACATTTGGCTGGTTTTATTTAAAGTACATTTTGGATGAAAGGGCGACATTTATTTCATTGGTCAATTGTGCTGTGCACGTAATCATGTACATTTACTATTTCCTCGCTGCATGGAATCTGGAATTCCAACAGATGTTATCTCCCATTAAACCATATATAACTAAGTTGCAGATGGCAAGTATAAATACAATATTTTATAATTAAATTGCACGCGTAATGTTATTATAGTTTTTATCT
>NW_012047228.1:0-2568 GCF_000956235.1 Wasmannia auropunctata
GGTTTCATATTTAATTGTTAAAAAAATTGAATATCACCTGAGAGTTTCATTTATTCTTGTTCGTCCTTGTTGACAAGGATATATTGACAGTTCTGTAAAGCGCATAATACGCGTGATGTATTATTTTATCCTTGTTGTTTACCAAATGTTAAACAAAGATGAAATGATACATCATGAATTTTAACGAAACTCAGTCAATAACATAAAGGCATTGAAATTCCGTTAAATTTATTAGCATTAAATAATAATTACCAACGAGATGAATCATTGATATCTTCCCATATTTTTAAATAATGGATTTTAAACAATTGCAATAATTCAATCGAATTTCTGTCTTAATTAACCATTACTGTACAAACAGATATTGTCATTAATTTATTAGATATTGCGTTATAAACAAATGGATAATATGAGAGATTTAAAACATAATCCTTTTAATTTATTAGCGTTAAATATCTATTACCAAAGAGATGATTTTCAATATTTTCATCCAATTGTTAAATAATGAATTTTAAACAATTGTAATGTTTAGACCGATTTCTAAGTCCTATTTAATGATTACTGCACAAACAGCTCTCAGATATATCGTCGTTAACTTGTTAAATATCGCGTTATAAACAAATGATAGTTCGAGAGATTTAGAATTAGAATTATTTAGAACCTTTTCCGATTTATTAGTATTATATTACAAGTATAAAACAAGTGAATCATCGATATCTGTACCTAATTGTTAAAAATGGATTTTAAATAATTGCAACAATTCAGTCTGATTTCTCTAAGTCTTAATTAATAATTACTGTAGAAATAGATCTCAGATATTTTCGTTAATTTATTAGATGTCATGTTATAAACAAATGAATTATGCGAGAGATTTAAAACTTACTCCATTTAATTTATTAGTGTTAAGTAACAATTACCAAAAAGATGAATAATCGATATCTTCACCTGGTTGTTAAATAATAGATTTTAAACAATTTCAGTAGTTCAGTCCAATTTCTAAGTCTTGATTAACAATTGCTGCACAAACAGATTTTAAATATCATCGTTAACTTGTTAAATATCGCGTTATAAACAAATGGATAGTATGAGGTTTAGAATTTATTTCGTTCAATTTATTGTTAAATAACAATTATCATAGAGATAAATCATCGATATCTCCTTCACTCGATTATTAAATAATGGATTTTAAACAATTGCAACAAATTAGTTGATTTCTAAGTCTTAATTAACATTTTACATACAAACAGCTCTCAGATGTCACCGTTAATACCTTATTATTAAATAATAGACTTTAAACAAATGCAATAGTTTATTTAAATTTCTAAATCTTAATTATAATTATCAATTATCAAATATCATCGTTAATTTATTATAGAAGATTTCGCGTTAAACATTTTATTATTTTTATTCACAAGGATGAAATGATTACATAAGGACCGTTATATTTTTGAACTGCGCGCGTAATCTCACATAAGAATGCATTTTGATGGACTTTCGCTCGCTTTGGGCGTTATGAAATGTGAATGTGCCTTGGCGGACAGTCTGAATAAGACGAAGACTGGAATTGTCAAAGTGGCATTTTTATAAACTTGATTTTGAGATCTCGGGATTGACTGCACCGATTTCATTCGTACTGGTCTCAATTGAAAGCTAGTATCGATTATATGTAATGAAAGTGTCATTAGATTTTTTATTAGAACTTTCGTTTCCGATATATTAAAATCGGAAATCTGACAAGGTAAAATTTCGAGATAAAGCTACAGCAGTAGCGCTCGACAGCATGAATCTAGGAATATATGGACGGAGTCTTTTGCGAGGGGAAAGTGATAATAGCGTAGGGGGGTAGTACCATAGGCGTAGGAATACTACACTGATTTCGGTTAATTCCGTGCTGACTTTGGCTAATTCCGTGAGAGTAGCTCGGAAGTGTTCGGTATAGGCTGCGTTCCTTTTGGCGCTTACAGCGCTTATAAGCATCATTTGTCTTTGTTCAATATTTGATAAACAACAAGGATGAAATGATTTTGTGAGCGCTGTAAGCAGCTGTAAGCGCCAAACGGAACGCAGCCATAGTATAGTGTTCTGTCACTGTTCTGTGGAAGCGTCTCCTCTCTCTGCACGCGTCGAATATTACTGAACATAACCGAAATGTACCGAAGTTAGTGGTTTGATCCCACGTGATCCCATTACGTCGAATATCACTACCCCCTCACCTTCTTAACCAGTTTATGTATCGTCCATATATTCCTACGTCAATGCTCGACAGTGCAGTGCCGTATTCAAAGGTCATCACCCGACTTTTATATACTTGGCGTCGCTTCGCTTGATTCTATGGGCGGATTAAAGATACCATCGGGCCTATAAACTCCTTTGTATTTCGGATGACCAGCGTTTGTAGCGCCCTCTGATAGATGACACCCCAGAAACGAACTAATAACCAATATGGCTGCCTTATATATAGGATGGCAAAATATGTATTCTATATACTTTGGAACGCTTATATTATAACGTTTTCGAACCGAGCGGGTTTGATCGCTCCGAGAGTGATTAATGACGTCACATGCTCTC
>NW_012047229.1:0-337 GCF_000956235.1 Wasmannia auropunctata
AAAAACACCATTAAATTTACATTTATAATTTTTTAGTTTACAGTAAAATATTAAAATATAAATGGTGGTTCTCCATTAATTGCTGCCAACACTTTCTCGTTCTGCATGATAGTAATATGATTACCCTCGATGTAATGTACTTTCACCACATTTTGAGTTATCTTGAATAAATATATATACATCATTAATAAAAAGTTGTATTAAGTTTAATTTGTCACATACTGATAAGCGTATATGTTTTTTAAATACCTTCTGCAAACCATAATCGTCCTCAATCATGGGTAACGTAATAACTTCGTATAGCATACAACTGAGTCGACAAGGCACACAGGGGATA
>NW_012047230.1:0-2330 GCF_000956235.1 Wasmannia auropunctata
CGTGTGCTCATCAGATATGTATATTGTATAAGAAAATTCAATTTATTATTTAAGAAACATAATTGAAATAATTAATATATGAATAATATATATATTTTATTGTTTCAGAATAGATTTGTTCGTTGGAATAGTGAAAAGTATAATTTCTATCAGTATGCTGTGGATAATATATAAATGGATCTGTTGTTAAACATAATTATAAAATTGCTGGTCTATCAGAGTATTGCATGTATAATAATGTATGTCATGGAGCTCGCTCTGATGATATCAGAAGTCCTCACTCAGTGAAGCTTCCTCTGATATTGCAAAGATCCGAGAGGCTGGCTCTGCAGGTTCAAATTATTGAGTTATTTTTTGTTAAGTAAGAAATTATAACTAACAGTTACGTCACTGTTGGTATTTGCTAAAAGAGTCTACGGTACATGCAAGTTAATTATAAATATGGAAAACTTTTTTTTCACACAAACCTTTAAGACCATTATTATTATTACTAAATTAATTCAATTATAAATTTGTACTTATTATGTTTATAAATACTACGTCATTTATTCCTTATGTATTCAGTTCCTTAGATTCATTCACGTTTTTACCATATATTAAAAAGAAAGTACTGTGACATTTTTAAATTTATACTGTATGATTATAAGTCAAGTTTATTTTAATTGAATTTATCAATTTAAATTCAATTCTGTCTTTTTTGCTCTCTACTTGCTATCCGATAATAAAAACTATATAGACATATTTTAAATATTTTTACGACTATGTAAATTATAAATGAATATCGAATGTGTCATAATATAATAATTTTTTAGTCCGTACTACATGTATTTTTAAACTTTTAAAGTGACCGTGGCGCACAGAGATCATGTGCGTCTGCTTTCTGTGCCGAGTTCAAATCTGATCAGAAACATCGGATTTTTATTTGATCGATACTTCTCGGAGAGCAGTGGCAAACCATCGAGAGTATATCTTGCCATGAGAATCCCTCTAATTAGTTAAAACTGTTTGGAATCGGCATTAAACTGTAGGTCCCGTATATAAAATTGTAAATAGTGCACATCGCAGAAATATAACGAAGGGTCATGCTATGACAAAAGTACAAGAACTCAGAAGAACTCTATGTATTAAAATAATTATCTACAATATTTTTCTTTATTTATGTCGTTCTTTCTATAAAAGAAGAGATCAAATTATATAAAAAATTTAATATGAATAATGTTATTTAATTAATAAAACGCTTGAATTGATCAAAACTTAAAAACTGTTGTTATAAATTTAATAGCATCAAGCTAAAAGAAATTTGATATAAGTCCATACACACATCTACTAAAAGATATCATTTATTTGTTTTTTAATTGAAATTACTGTTTAGGATGACATGTTGATTGACATTAGTGCGACCTAAAAGTTCTGCGACTGTATTGACAAGTTTGAAGGGGACGTCTTTCATTAATATATGGCTTTTGATCCCGTTCTATAGTGCCAAGTGATATACAAGATCGGCATAAAACTATCGAAAAAACGCATTTTTAAATTATTCTTCATATATATTTTATTTATTCCTAAGAATTTATTTACGTATATGTATGCTTATGTATTTAAGTTGTTAAATTAAATCATTATAATAACAGATAACTAATTATTTTTTAAAATTTATAATATTTATTTATTTATTTATTTATTTTTATTACATTTTTATTGAATCTTGTATTACCTTCGAGTTCTCATCTTCTAACAAACGGTACACCGAAAAATTCCGAGTTCACTTCGGTGCAAGATACTGTCATTGTTTGCAAGGAAGTTATCAAAAGAGTTAAATTCGTTCGCTATAACAAAATTAAGACTTACACAAAGATTTAATATTTTATCAGAAAATTTTAAAGCATTATTTTATTTTAGTTATTTGGCGTAAAAGATTAACTTTCTTTATAAATTAACACATACATGTTTTTTTGTAACAAATTCTGTCCTTTTAACCTTTAAACCACCCCATCCCAAAAAATTACACTAACCACAATGTCGGTCTGATAGACCGCTATTATGCTCTCGCTAATTTTATAAGTTATGTATAATAAAAATGTATATTTTCTGAATATTTGTGATGGGGAAAAAGAAAACTATATTTTAATGTGAGCGTTAACAAAAAAATCTTGTATACAATAGAAATAAAATATATTTAAATGCTAACAAATAAGAAAATGGTTGACAAGTAATGTTTCAATAGCGGCCTGTGAGACCGATACAGTGGTTTAAAGGTTAATTTTAGTTTTACTAGAATAATGTATTATTAAATTATTTTACAATCAATTTTACAATAAAGATGAAATAAT
>NW_012047231.1:0-391 GCF_000956235.1 Wasmannia auropunctata
CTGTAAAACGGTACATCGACGAGCACAGGCTGCAGTAGGAGCATGAATTTGACGAACGTGGTGAGCTGGACGATACTTTTTGCAACGTGTGCACCATTCTTCGAAAAGAGTGCATGTATCAGGGAGGCGAAGAGTTGGAGGACTACCGCGTTCTAAATATGGACCGAACGTGTCGACAGTGTAGCCAAATCACGTGCAAGTGTTTCGTGGAAGAGTGCAACGCAATATAGACAAAATCATGGAACGTCTCGAGCAAGTGGAAAACGAATTGCTGGAGCAGAGTCGCCAGATCGCCACTCTGGCGGAGTGTTTCGCGTGGTTGCGACGAGTGCATCCAGCGGCTCGAAAAACTCTGTCGCGCCAAGCGTCCTCGGCTCGCCGCCGCAAGTAA
>NW_012047232.1:0-451 GCF_000956235.1 Wasmannia auropunctata
TATCCCCTGTGTGCCTTGTCGACTCAGTCATTATACGAAGTTATACGATATAAGCATTACTTATGTTCGCTTTGGCGTTGTAAGCGCTCGAAAATGCGTTCACGACGTCATCATGACGTCATAACTCGTGCTCACAGTCGCTCATTTCATCGAGGTAGAGCAACGAAAGCGTAAGAGCCAATACTATGAAGCGCTGTTCGAACGCTATGAACGTGAGCAAATTGAAAATTATGGCGTCCCAACAATCCTCATCGAGTTGTATGACAGAAAAAATAGAAGTCGAAATAGAAAATGCCGATACAGAAAAAAAATATATAATAATCGTAACTCCGGAGAAAGCAAAAAGTTCTTCCTGTAATTTCTCATCATAATCATTACATTCTATGTCATCCAAAAAGTCAAATAAAATTAAGATTTGAGCAAGAATTGTTGAAATTCATTTTTGTTTATC
>NW_012047233.1:0-457 GCF_000956235.1 Wasmannia auropunctata
CGATGGACGGCGATTCCGGCTTTCTTCGCTTCAAAATACTAGGACTGCAACAAGAGATGAAAGACCTGAAGGAGGACAACCATCGTCTCAGGCTGGAAATCGAGGACCTGCGGAGGGGGGCCCCACTCTTTGGGAAGGCGCCTGCGAATGAGGACGGGCACATGGAGGTGGTCTCACCCGGCCCATCCGCTGAATACTTCAGCCCGATTGCGGACATTTCCCAGATGGTGGAGGACAGACCTTTGGGTCATAGACACACGACCCCGGTTCGGGGTAGAACTCCAGCTGGAATAAGGGCTTCCCCCCCGACGGCAGTCGGGGCCCCTCCCGGGGAGGACTTTTTCGTCAGGCTCACTGCTGCCATTAGTGGGGCGGTGGCGGCAGCCCTGAAGGAGCATTTGCCGGATACTCGTAAGAATAAACCTGTACAGGATAAGGGCCCTCGGCGCATCCTCGA
>NW_012047234.1:0-985 GCF_000956235.1 Wasmannia auropunctata
CATGGAAGCACAATCAAAGGGCAAAACCCCCTCGGGGCTTCGGACCCCCGAGGAACGGCGCGAGGAGGGCTCTTGTCCCTACCCTCCTGCGTCGCTAACATGCGAAGGGAGTGAGGCGGGGGGGACCACGATCCCCTCGCTTAAGCCTGCGATCGTGAGGATGGAGCGGGTAAATATAGCAGTGATCAAAGCAGCTGATGGGACTACCAGGTTAGTGGAACCAAGTGGAACACCAGCAGCCGACATCAACATGGAGGAGGCCGAGAAAGGCCACATTTTCGAAAAACCGGCTGACAAGCCAGTGACGGACAAGAAGAAGTCTAAGGTGCCTGCAAGGCAGGAGTCTCCGGATATCGAATTGGTTGAACCGGCCGAGGCGGGTCCCTCGACGAGACCGAGTACTCCCCGGAGTAGAGATCTGGAATTTGTGTCTTATACATCCGCATCAAGACCTAGAAGGGGTTCGGATTCCTCGCGGTCCTCCTCGAAAAGGAAAAGGATTGTCTCGTCTCCTGACGACTCTGATGATGATAGGCAGACACCCGGCCGTTTTACTGATGCGCAAAAGCAAGAAGTGGATAGCCTCGTAGGCGAAATCGAGGAGTTGTCGTCGGCCGACATGGCAGCTCTGGCCAATGAGTGGCTAGAAGAGGTTGAGGATCGAAGGAGACGATCAAAGAATATAAAAGGGTCTTTTGCCCACGCGATGAAGATCAAGACTTCTGCCGCCTCGGAGGTTATCAAAGTACTGGCAATGAGAGCGTCGATGGACGGCGATTCCGGCTTTCTTCGCTTCAAAATACTAGGACTGCAACAAGAGATGAAAGACCTGAAGGAGGACAACCATCGTCTCAGGCTGGAAATCGAGGACCTGCGGAGGGGGGCCCCACTCTTTGGGAAGGCGCCTGCGAATGAGGACGGGCACATGGAGGTGGTCTCACCCGGCCCATCCGCTGAATACTTCAGCCCGATTGCGGACATTTCC
>NW_012047235.1:0-474 GCF_000956235.1 Wasmannia auropunctata
GTTGGCTTGCGCACCCAGTGCTACGTTCTTTCGTACACGGCTTTATCCCTGGGGAGCAGAAGGGCGAACGTGTGGAATAAAGTGAATAAGATCCATTCCTGTCCCGTGAACCCCGTATCCGGGCATGGTTAAAGGGGGCAAGAGGGTGCCTCTTGGCAAAAAAGCCAGCCCTAAGGAAAACATGGAAGCACAACCAAAGGGCAAAACCCCCTCGGGGCTTCGGACCCCCGAGGAACGGCGCGAGGAGGGCTCTTGTCCCTACCCTCCTGCGTCGCTAACATGCGAAGGGAGTGAGGCGGGGGGGACCACGACCCCCTCGCTTAAGCCTGCGATCGTGAGGATGGAGCGGGTAAATATAGCAGTGGTCAAAGCAGCTGATGGGACTACCAGGTTAGTGGAACCAAGTGGAACACCAGCAGCCGATGTCAACATGGAGGAGGCCGAGAAAGGCCACACTTTTGAAAAACCGGCTGA
>NW_012047236.1:0-1058 GCF_000956235.1 Wasmannia auropunctata
TCAAGCCCGGGAGAGAAAATTTTTCAGACAAAAGTTGTTTGGTTTCGAAGGGACCATAAGATGGTACCATTGGTTTGACCTTGAAAAATTATTTGAAAGTCACATGAAAGTCACCTCAATTTTTTTAAATGGCATTCTCTATTTTTTATTACATATTCTTATAGCTGACCTCGAGAGCTTTCCAAAACACTATAACCAAATGTTTCTTTATTGAATACTTTTCGAGTTATAAAGCACCAAAGTTGCAATTTTGGAGTTTTATAACTCGAAAAGTATTCAATAAAGAAACATTTCACAATTCTTCAAGATCAAATCAATGGTACCATCTTATGGTCCCTTCGAAACCAAACAACTTTTGTCTGAAAAATTTTTCTCTCCCGGGCTTGATTTTCGAGATATTCAACTGGATGGATTAAAATGGTCCACCCTGTATATTATGTATATTAAATATATATTAGAAACCTATAAAAAAAAGTGTCGCAACCGATGTGTCCACGACTGTACACGGAACATTTTTTGTGCTCCAATTTATGGAGCACAAAAAGCACTTCCAATTTATGGAGTTACGTCTCCTTATTCAAACTTCATGTACCAGACGAGCATACCCTTGTATTTCTACCATGATCTGATACTAGCGATTCAGTAGTATCTGACCAGACCGTACTAAGATAATTCGCGAACGTTTACACTGACTGTATCAAGCGATCATTTGATATGGATTTGATACTTCCCTGCTGAAAATGTTCAATTAAAACCGATTAAAACGTAATCCGTTTCAATCGATTTTAATCGGTTTTAATCGGTTCAATCCGCGCCCGGATTTAAAAGTAATCGGTTTAAAGTAAACGGTGGACAGAATCTGCTTACACAATTTGACAGCAGATTGGCAACAGAAATTAAGCAGATTGTGCTGAGACTTTAACATCAAATTGACGGCAAAAACCGAATCTGCGCGACACAATCTAATAGCAGACTGAGAACAAACATCGAGTACACTTTGCAGTTTTGTAGTAAGCATTTAAATTGTCATTGGTACTGAGATCGGAAGAGCACACGTC
>NW_012047237.1:0-387 GCF_000956235.1 Wasmannia auropunctata
ATAAAGATGAAGAATACATTATTGTTTCTAGTATCAACATTAATAATTTCGTATTGAAATGTGTCCATCCCGACAATGTAGTTCAATTAAACGATAACAAAATTCTTAAAATCGATAAAATTTTATTGAAAACAAAAGATACTGAGAATACATTAAAAATGGAAGATTTGTACGTACTAGGATATGAACTGGCTAACCCACGCGAAAGTTTTAATTACCCGATTTCGTCGAAAGAGGTTGGAATTTGTGTAGGCACAAAATTCTTAGAATCTAAAGAAATATTTCCTTTAAGAGATGTACAATACAAATGTATTTTACTACATATTAATAATAATCATTACGTAATTTCCTTATTAGCATATATAAAATATATAATGTATAGTGATG
>NW_012047238.1:0-408 GCF_000956235.1 Wasmannia auropunctata
TTAATCTCCCTGCGAATTCGGCTACTGATTCGGTTTCACCTTGTTTTGCTTGGTTAAAGATGCATCGTTGCATCACTTCCGACGGTTTTGGACTCAGATGATTTGACATCAACCGTTTAAGTTCGTCGTAGGTTTGTTCGATCGGTTTTTTCGGCAAACAAAGATTCCGCATTAGCATAAATGCTTCTTCGTCCAATCGGGATAGCAAATTTAGTGCTTTCTTGTTTGCTTGTATATCCTTGACAGCAAATAGGATTTCTAATCTCTTGAGAAATGTATCCCAATCGTCACTCTTTAAGCTGAATTCCAGTTTATTTTTCTCCGACATGCTGCTATCCAAATCTTGCGCGTCGCCGATATCACCTTCGCTACTGTTCGAACTGCTTGATTTGCGATCTTGACTGTTCT
>NW_012047239.1:0-393 GCF_000956235.1 Wasmannia auropunctata
GATCACTATTGACCATTTTGAATATGCGTCAATTACTACTAGATACATTCTGTCAAAAAATGGACCCAGAAAATCACAATGTAAGCGATACCACGCTTTTTCCGGCCAAGGCCAAGTAGTCAGTGGAGTATGGGCAGGTTTTTTCTGCTCCTCTAAACAAATTTTACAATTACGAACTATGTTTTCAATATCCTTATCAATGTTTGGCCACCAAACGTAAGAACGAGCTAACATCTTGATTTTAACAATTCCCATGTGCGAGGCATGTAATTCGCTTAGGATTCGAAAATGCAATGATTCCGGTATTATAATTCTATATCCCCAGAAGAGGCAGTTGTTTTCAAACGAAATTTCGGTGCGTTTTGCAAAATATGGTTTTTTATCTTCAGACAA
>NW_012047240.1:0-1341 GCF_000956235.1 Wasmannia auropunctata
CTCGTTGGTCATGTACTGAACCGACATTTCAATATAACAATGGATAAATCGACATTGATGATCACATATGGCCTGTAACAAAATTAAATTTAATCAAAATTATAAAAGAAATACTAATAAGATCTTACAAATATGTTAAAATTTACATTTATAAAGAAAAAATGAAAATAAAATGAAATGTTGTGGGCAAGGGTAATGAACTGGAATACTTCTTACTATGCGATATATATATATATATATATATGTGTGTATGTTATTGCTGTTGTACAATACGTGCGACTGGGTAGCCGGCTAGGACTAGAGTGCTCACCGCATGTACGTCGCACGCTCAGCCCGACGCCTCGCGCAGTGACGAGTCGTGGAGCGTGTAACGCTCTAACCAACTCTCAATACACTACAGTTCCTCCTCTTTTTAAATGAGTGCGCTTATACATTATTTCGCTGTGCGATACGCGAAGAACGCCGCAATGGAGGGTCGCCTTTTTTGAGTATTTGGTCGGTATGGCGCTTCCATACAACATCTGGTGCGATTTCGACGGAGTACGTAGAGGGAGATAGTTTCCCTTTTATCTGACCTTCGATTCTGTTTGCATGCGTGGACGCCGTGATTGTCGACCATCACGTTATCGCCATCTGCGAATGACGCTTTACGGGAACCTCGCCTAGCGACTATTTGCGAGCGCTGATTTTTCAATACAACATCCCTTACGTCTGATCGAAGTAAATCAAACCTGGTTTTTAGCTCCCTCTTAAATAATAAAAATGCAGGACTTTCTCCTGTCGTACAATGCTTGATACTGCGGTAATCGAAAAGAAAAAGATTAATCGCGTCTGCCAACTTCTCTCACCCTTTTACAATTTTTTTTACTTTAGATTTGAACGTGTTGACAAAATTTTCGGCTGCGCCGTTCGTTGCCGGATGGTAAGGTGGGAAAAAGCTGTGCTTAATACCATTACGTTTCAGAAACTCTTGAAACTCAGCACTCGCGAATTGTCTACCGTTGTCGGTAATTAATTGTTTTGGTAGCCCATAGTCAGCGAATAACTTTTTGAATTCGTCAATTAATCGTGAACTTTTTGTGTTTTTATTGAAATCGATCACTATTGACCATTTTGAATATGCGTCAATTACTACTAGATACATTCTGTCAAAAAATGGACCCAGAAAATCACAATGTAAGCGATACCACGCTTTTTCCGGCCAAGGCCAAGTAGTCAGTGGAGTATGGGCAGGTTTTTTCTGCTCCTCTAAACAAATTTTACAATTACGAACTATGTTTTCAATATCCTTATCAATGTTTGGCCACCAAACGTAGAACGAGCTAACATCTTGATTTTAAC
>NW_012047241.1:0-513 GCF_000956235.1 Wasmannia auropunctata
TGTTATTTTGATGAGTAGCAATTACTGACACTTTGACACGACGTGATATTAACTCGTTATGACAATTGCCCTTGATCCCGTATCAACTTCGAGATTTATTGATACTAAATTTAGAGCTATGCTTGATTTTATTGGTTTACCTGATGATCCAATCGGTAAAGTTATTCATTACTTTTGGCGTCGTGAATATCAAACTAGGGGTATGCAACATTTTCATTTGTTAATTTGGATAAAAGATGCACCAATAATTAATGTATCGTTTAATGAGGATATTGCATCTTTTATTTTAAAGGGTAAGTTCGTCTTGCACGCTTTCACGCTGAAAGCGCTCACAAGTGTCGCTATCAGCGTTCGACTTGTTGCTTTCAAGCGCTTTCGCAAAGCAATGACGTCATAATTTCAAAGCGAAAACGTCATCATTTCTCGCTTACATTTGCTTTCTCAAAAGAGGTAGTGCAACGAAAGCGTAAGCGCTTTCAACTAAAGCGAACGGAAAGGTACTAAGAGAAATTA
>NW_012047242.1:0-350 GCF_000956235.1 Wasmannia auropunctata
TATCCAAATCCACATTCTCTAAGTCTATATCCAGCATCTGAAATTGAAAAAATGTACATATGTATAATAAAATTTTAAATAGAATTTAAATTTAAAAATATATGTAAATATTACAAATACTTACGTCTTGTTCTTGCGTTATTTTGATGAGTAGCAATTACTGACACTTTGACACGACGTGATATTAACTCGTTATGACAATTGCCCTTGATCCCGTATCAACTTCGAGATTTATTGATACTAAATTTAGAGCTATGCTTGATTTTATTGGTTTACCTGATGATCCAATCGGTAAAGTTATTCATTACTTTTGGCGTCGTGAATATCAAACTAGGGGTATGCAACATTTT
>NW_012047243.1:0-545 GCF_000956235.1 Wasmannia auropunctata
TTATTATGTAACTTACGTTGAGAAGCATCTATGTTGGCGGCATGCGGAGCAGCAGCGGTAGAATCACGCGGAAAAGCAGCGGCGGCGACAGCATGCGGAGGAGTAGCGGCGGTAGCGGTACGCGAAGGAGCGGCAGCGGCATGCGGAGGAGCAGCGGCAGTAGCGGTACGCGAAGGAGCGGCGGTGGCGGCGGTGGCATGATGCGGAGGAGCAGCGGTGGAAATGACCTCCGTAAAATTTTGTAGCCGTCTTGAACTTGCAGGGCAGTAGGGAAGAGACTTGAACAAGTCTATATTTCCATCCAAATCCACATTCTCTAAGTCTATATCCAGCATCTGAAATTGAAAAAATGTACATATGTATAATAAAATTTTAAATAGAATTTAAATTTAAAAAATATATGTAAATATTACAAATACTTACGTCTTGTTCTTGCGTTATTTTGATGAGTAGCAATTACTGACACTTTGACACGACGTGATATTAACTCGTTATGACAATTGCCCTTGATCCCGTATCAACTTCGAGATTTATTGATACTAAAT
>NW_012047244.1:0-574 GCF_000956235.1 Wasmannia auropunctata
TTAAGGTAGTACACTCGCAAATTCAAAATATTGAGAATTTCTTGAAATTGAAACTATATGCTGTACTAGAAGTCGTTGACACGCTTGTGCAATTAGAATGAGATTGACCATCTCAATACTGAGATACAAGCAATTAAAAATTGCATTTTTTATACGTGTCGCCTATAAAAAGTTGATAAAACTGTCGCGTTTATTTTTATAGGGCCCAAACTAGCAGTGAGATAATAAAAAACGAGTATGTGATGAAGGGATATGAAACGGATATTATAAAAAAAATTCATAATTTTTTACCATTTAGTTTGGAAAATAGAGTCTTTTAAAAAATATAATTTTCGATTTTTATTGACATATGGAGGCGAGTGAAGGAGGCGGCCAGTCGAGCTGCGTTAGTCTGCGTCTGTCTGAATTAATTTTTTTCTGCGTGTGCGTGCGGTCTATGGATAGGCACAACCAAATGTTTTTTCTCACTGGCGGTAATGGGAATATCGCCACCGAGCGCGTGACGAGGCCTAACTTTTGGATGGTATTGTCGCGAGTGTACTACCTTAAGATCAGATAGAGCAAATATATAAAA
>NW_012047245.1:0-822 GCF_000956235.1 Wasmannia auropunctata
GTGATACTTGACTTTGACAGCTGGATAGAACGCTCTGTATTATAATTAATAAAGTTCCTCTTTACTACGACATCTCTGAGTTCATTACGCGAGTGCGGGAGTGCGCGAGAGTCTCGAGTGCATGTCGCGAGTGCTGCTCTGCGACGAGCGTAACAATATAATACAATATAATACAATATAATATCGGAATATACTGAATCAGAATATACTGAATATCCATTTATTATTGATAAAAAAAATTATAGGTTAGAAATAAATAACTTATTTTTAAAACGGTAAAACTGATTTCTTCTCTTCATCTTTATGCTTGTATATCGCCGATTTGCATCCACTTATAAAACAATACATTTTTTACGAATTTAAAAGATTCCCTTTTTGACGTACGCTTTCAAAAGAGCCTCCCGCAGAAAATTACTGACTGCCGGCGGTGCCTATGTTTTCCAACTCTGCGACACGTCTGACATTAGCTACTATCAGTCTATATTTATATAGTCAAAGGGCACGGTTGGCTGAGACAGTCAATTGTAAACACAACTCAAAAACTGATTTTATTAGACCCATTGAAAACCATTTTACGCCAATTAATGGAACTAGAGTTAATTAGTTCAGCTAACAAACTCGGGAAATATTAATTGTTAAGGTAGTACACTCGCAAATTCAAAATATTGAGAATTTCTTGAAATTGAAACTATATGCTGTACTAGAAGTCGTTGACACGCTTGTGCAATTAGAATGAGATTGACCATCTCAATACTGAGATACAAGCAATTAAAAATTGCATTTTTTATACGTGTCGCCTATAAAAAGTTGATAAAACTGTCG
>NW_012047246.1:0-644 GCF_000956235.1 Wasmannia auropunctata
CAAGGAATAAGAAAATTCATTGCATTAGTTTTATTATTTTTAATAACCTAGTTATTATATTCATTTATTTATAATGATTTATTCATTTCTTAATACGCTACTGATTTTTTTTTTAGAAACAACCTATGCGGGGCACACGGGCCGCGTTGCGCAAGTTATGCGATCTCGATCGCGGAGGTACGATCGCGAAAAGTAGTCTAGATCTCCTCTTCTGCGATCCGTTTTCCCACTGCTCTGTTTGATCGTGCGAGAATTTCGCGAAACGACTCTCCCTCCCGACGGGAGCCGCACCGCGCGCTACTTCCAGGTGCGAGCTCGACGTCTTCGCCGTTTAATTCAACCGAGATAGCGTTGGGCATCCGTCACCCGTCGACTAGATAAAAATTGTAATAATAAAATATAAAAGAAAATATCGAGAAACAGTGTTTTATTTCTAATATTATTTTCAGGATACTTACAAATGTTTTGTGTGTGAAGAAAAATTTAGTTACGAAATAATTCTAGACCATCAGTGTCTTCTTGGAAGTGAAGGAGTTTTTATTGAATTTAATACAAAGATTTTTTATCCTGTCAAAAGCGGTGGTAAGAAAATATAATTATTTATTTTAATATATTTTATAAATATTTTGTATAATCTAGTATAA
>NW_012047247.1:0-410 GCF_000956235.1 Wasmannia auropunctata
AAATAAGCAAAACAGGAAGGAATCAACCGGTGAACATGTTAAAAAAAATTAAATTAATGCTGAAACGGATAATCAATTAAATTTTCAAGAAAACATCACTAGAGACGTATTCATAAAGAGGACAAGAAAACGGGCAATGAGCGGAAAAATGAGCTCGATATAAAGAGAAAAATTGTGCGAAGCTCCTCGGCACCACCTATGTGAATAACTTATGGTGAGCAAGGAATAAGAAAATTCATTGCATTAGTTTTATTATTTTTAATAACCTAGTTATTATATTCATTTATTTATAATGATTTATTCATTTCTTAATACGCTACTGATTTTTTTTTTAGAAACAACCTATGCGGGGCACACGGGCCGCGTTGCGCAAGTTATGCGATCTCGATCGCGGAGGTACGATCGCGAAA
>NW_012047248.1:0-320 GCF_000956235.1 Wasmannia auropunctata
TAACTATCCTATCATCAGCACAACACCTCAAAACGGCAAATTAATCGAATATCTCGATAGATTACGTTCCCTGATTTTGTTGACTCGCGATTTGCAACAAATCCGATTTTGTTGCTCCACCCCGAACCTTTGAAAACCATCCCTAACTACCCTATCATCAGCACAACTCCTCAAAACTGTAAATTAATTGAATAATTTGACTAGTACTCACACTGAGAAAAAATTTTATTGAGTTTTAAAAATATTTAGATACATAGTAATGTTTAGTTGAAAATTAAACATTACTATGCTAATACAAAATAAATGTTAAAAAATTTTGA
>NW_012047249.1:0-707 GCF_000956235.1 Wasmannia auropunctata
AGTATTCAAATTACTTGCACACTCCTAATACAAATTTCAGTAAGATTTATGTAGAGGACACAAAGAAAGATCTTTATTTTAAAATGAACTATTGAGAATATAATAATAAAAAACTATTACAGATCAGTACATATCAGTTCAAGTTATAAGAAGATTAAATAATTAAGATATCATTTACCAGGACAATCAAGTTAACTAATTAATGACTAATATTTGACTTATCTGTTAATTCATTAAATCCATAACAGTCCTTAATACAGAAAGTATTTATGTAATCATTACGTACATTATATTAACAGACAGAACAGAAAGAAAAAGATAGATGCAGAATACCCAGTCTGTAATATGTAGGTAAGCAGGTTTAGATGATGTGTGGTCTATAGCGAGACAGCAGCGTCAGAGGAAGTTTGAGACTGTAAGTGTGTTGAGCAGAGACGTTACTCAATAATAATAAGAGAAGTAAGAACTACACTAGAGTGAACAATTATTACACAGTCCTTTTAATAGATGATTCGCTTTCTCTCGTGGCGTCTATTTCAGTATGGACTCTCGAAATAAAGTCCGTGTGATTCGCACCGTTCTGCCGGTGTACGCATTGCCGCCGACAACAGTGGTGATTGAACACTTTTCTATTATTACCAGATATAATATCTTTATAACTTTATGATAATTTCGTAGAATAGTATTATAAAAATATTATCGTATGC
>NW_012047250.1:0-304 GCF_000956235.1 Wasmannia auropunctata
GTGCTCTTCCGATCTATTTAACAACAGTTTCTTTTTCGAAGTCGTATTATATATTTAAGATACAAAGGTCTTATTTTTTTCAATTTGATACAATTTTTTCGAGGTAATAGTAATATACAATAACGAAGAGAGAGAGTTGTTAGAGTTATTATTGTCGTTAATGGGAAATAAGATTGGGAGAAAGATTTATCTTCTGTTGAAACTTAAATGAAATTTCGATAAAACGAATATAAGCTAACAATAAGCTAGGAGAGACAAAATTATTAATTTTTATAGTATTCAAATTACTTGCACACTCCTAATA
>NW_012047251.1:0-902 GCF_000956235.1 Wasmannia auropunctata
CATATATTAACGTGCACCTCTTCGAAGGAAATGTTCCAGAAAATCTGTTCTGTTTTTGAGAGAGATACGGAACAGCAAAAATGTCTTTTGTTACAGGAGTTCTATAATTATAAATATCAACGTGGAAAGGATATTGCTACGCACGTGAGTACACTACAAAATATGGCTTATAAATTAAAGATACTAAATACGGCATTAGATGATACTATGATTATGTCAAAAATTCTGGTTACATTGCCGGAAGTATTTAAACATTTTACGAGTGCGTGGGATTCTACTCCTGCTAATCAAAAGACACTAACGAATTATCTTATTGCAAGGCTTTTAGCAGAAGGAAGTATATCGAATACGATTCAAGAAAAAGAAGAACCGGTGGCTTTTAAAATTAATGAGAAGAAACAAGAAAAGTATAAAAACATGAAGGTAAAAGGTAAAATGATGCATAATATACAGGACAAGCAAAATCTACTGCTTTAAATGTAATGAACCAGGACATTTTGCGAAATACTGTAAAAATCTAAATGACGCTGAATATAAACCTAAATGTAGCATCTGTAAAAAAACTAATCATTTGGAAAAAGATTGCTATTTTAGGAAAAATAAAATCAAGTCAAAAGAAGGAGACAAGGAAAATAAAGTTTCATTCATGGTTAATATTGAAGTTGATACACAAAAAGAATCTAATTGGTGGATACTGGATTCAGGATCTTCATCACATATGGCAAACGATATAAAACTATTTAAAGAGTTATTTAGGAAAGAAAAAGAAGTTGTTGTTGCAAAAAAGAATCAGACAATGAAAGCAAAAGGAGTAGGTACAATAGAAACAGATTGTTGTATTCTGAAAAATGTTTTATTTGTTCCAGAATTAACTAAAAATTTACTCTCAGTAAATGCAATAA
>NW_012047252.1:0-438 GCF_000956235.1 Wasmannia auropunctata
AATTTTTTTTTTTTAAGACAAGATGGGAACACAAGTAACACAAGCAGAAGAGTATGTTCATATTGACAAACTAAAGGATAGTGAAACATATCCCATCTGGAAGTTTCAAGTAACAATTGTATTAAAATCCTTGGGCCTATACGAAATCGTATCAGGAGAAAATGTATTACGAGAAGAGAGTTCAGAACAAGAAAAGACGGACTGGCATAAGAAAGACGCACGAGCTCAGAAGATCTTGGCTACAACTCTGGAAAAACAACCGTTAACGCATATATTAACGTGCACCTCTTCGAAGGAAATGTTCCAGAAAATCTGTTCTGTTTTTGAGAGAGACACGGAACAGCAAAAATGTCTTTTGTTACAGGAGTTCTATAATTATAAATATCAACGTGGAAAGGATATTGCTACGCACGTGAGTACACTACAAAATATGGCTTA
>NW_012047253.1:0-2230 GCF_000956235.1 Wasmannia auropunctata
CATACGCAGCACGCAGCAGCAGCAAAATATCACGTGATTCAAATTTTTCAAAACCGCTTTCGCCGCATTTGCTGCGCATGAAAAGGAATTTGCAGCAACATATTAAAACATTTAACCTCAATATAAATATAAGTATATAGCGACATAACCGCAAAATCCATTCCGCAGGTTGACACTGCGTGTCGCTTATACGAGACGAAATAGAAATAAAAGTTTGATAATGTCGTACAATAAAAAATTGAATCAGTGGCATAAAGAGTGTTAGTACATCGTTCAAAAACATAAAAGAAAAAAAATTGCAAATACGGCAGCTGTTGGTGCAATTACAGTTTGGGCAACAGAAATGTCAGAGAAAAAACGACATTATAAAAAGAAACGTACTTGGATAACAGAATTTTTTCAACAACATCGACGATATATATGGATTTTATACGGTTTTACCTATATTAATTAAGATTAGAAGATTTGCGCTTTCGAAATTATTTTCAAATGTGTGCTACACAATTAGAAGAATTATTGCAGTTAATAGCGCCAAAGATTACTCGTATGCGATTCGTGAACCAATTGGAGCAGGACAACGGTTATCAATATATTTAAGGTATATACATATAATACAATATAAAATAAATATTCTTTTAAGTTACAAGGTTGCTAATTTTCCTATTTTTTTGTAGATATTTAGAAAGTGGAGATAGTATGATATCACCAATACCTTGTTAGTTTGACTGCAATCTCAAAAATCATTTCAGAAACTTGTCAAGTCGATTATATCTATTGTATAATTGCATTTTAATGTATCTTATATCGAACCATTAAAATAACCCTGCTCTAATTCAGAGTATATCTATTGTATAATTGCATTTTAACGAATCTTATTATATTGATAATTATAAATAACACTGGTCTGGCTCGCGATAGCGCATTATTTTATTTATTAATAATCCATAATTTTTTAAATTACAATATCAGACCACTTTATGATAATCAAGTTTAAAAAGTTATAATTGCGGTTTATCATACGTTTTCGATGTCGATCGATAGATTGAAGATGATCTCAATCGTGCGTATACATATATTAGACATATTAGGACTTATTAAAAATAAATTAATCATAAACAAATTTCCGTACTTCTTCCGTAATTTTTCGCATTATACTTATTTTCTGTTATATCACATCACGAGTTATATTTTCTGTTATTATATATATCACAAATTTATAACACACGGCTTGCACACAGCTGACACGACTTTTTCGGCTTTGCTGCTCGTTTGCTTTTGCTGTTCGTTTGGTTGAACTTCAATAAGATGCGGCAAAATGTATTTTGCGCCGAAAGTGCGTCACCTAAAGTAACATTTTTAACCAATAATGAATTGCTGCGACTGCATACTGCGCATGAAATGGCACCTTAACACAAACGCACACAGGAATGCACACAGTGTAGCGTTGTGTACGATTCAATTGGAACAGAATGTGCACAGTTTTGAATAGAGTAATTAGATTAATTTTTCAATACAATGTCAATGCCTTGATATTTTGCGATCCGTGGTAGTACATTTCCATGTGCATAGTGGCCTAGTTTACACCGTTAAATTAATTGATACGAGTATCAGGTTGGTGCGGACTAAGTACTTGATACGTCACTGTTTACACTGATTTATTTCGAAATAAGTTAAGATAGGTTTTTAGATTTTTTGTTAGAATAAGATAATCGTTATGATACTATGAATGAAGGAAGTATGCTGCAAATATGTATGCTGTTAATTTAGTTCTTTATGTTTCCATGGTACTGTTTATGCTTCTTCCGATTCTCAGATTTTTCCGGTTGTCTTTTGCCGTGCGTTTAATTAATGTATTGATTGAATTATGTAATGCATAACTAAATATATATTTAGCAGTTATAAACGTTTACACTGTGAAAATCTTATCAGGTTATGGGCCCAGTATTGCTGTAAAAATACTGGAGCAGAGGAATTTCGAGAAATTTCGTTCAGCGAAATCACTCATTTTATTCGGTGAATTTTTTTTTAAGACAAGATGGGAACACAAGTAACACAAGCAGAAGAGTATGTTCATATTGACAAACTAAAGGATAGTGAAACATATCCCATCTGGAAGTTTCAAGTAACAATTGTATTAAAATCCTTGGGCCTATACGAAATCGTATCAGGAAAAAATGTATTACGAGAAGAGAGTTCAGAACAAGAAAGACGGACTGGCATAAGAAAGACG
>NW_012047254.1:0-701 GCF_000956235.1 Wasmannia auropunctata
TGGTGCTACAATTTTATTATGTGATTTTACTTACGTATCCTAGCTTCGACTAAACTGCATGCCGTTACTTTCCGGATTCAACGCAACCCCCTATGATTGAAACAGGACCGTATAATCACGTATTAAGAACGTGATGCTAACTTGCATCTAATAAATCCCCCCTCCCCCGCGGCGTTAATTTTTTACTTCTTTCTCTATTTATTCCAAAATAATATCGACGCATTATACCTTAAATATTTTATATTTATACAAATGCATATTATTTGAATGACGTACTTCCTTTGTGCTGCAAGCTAAATCGTGTGCGTTACGTGCATGCTTTGAAAGATGAGATGAGTCGAGCACAAGGTTTTGGGTGGGCTGATATATGAGAACAATAAGACGGATCGGGTGAAAGCGATTGCAAAAAGACACTTTCGAAAATCTCTCGATATGTAATGCATGGGCGGCGGGGTCACGCATTGTGAAATAAAAAAAAATTCTAGCGCACTAATAATCGTAAATTGTTAAATGAAGTTTTTTTTAATCAATGTTATATTTGCATTTTTAATACTTTATGGTATATTTTATTTGATAATCTTTATTATTTAATGGATTCAAAAAACTTACGCATTTATTTTGTACTCAAGATAAACAACATAGACAATAAATCATCTTTGTTATCTAAAAACACTGGCTAATTGCATTAGACGTCTTTTGAA
>NW_012047255.1:0-452 GCF_000956235.1 Wasmannia auropunctata
TGCGCAATCGTTAACAAGATATTAATTTTTGAAGATCGGTAAATAAACTTAATATCTCGTTAATAAACGCGAATTTTACAAAATAGTAGAAGACTTTTTTGTTCAGTTAATCTACTTATCTTGCCACGCACTTACATTCAGCGGTGGGCCGGATGAATACGCGTTTATTCGTCAATCTTCAAAAATTAATGTCTGGTTTACGATTGCGAATTTTGCAAAATGAGGACTTTTCGATTCAGTTTAGTCCGTTCTACCTACCCATGAACCGTGATACACCTATTATGAGACACTCTGTATATATATATATACATATATAACAACCGTATGTATTAAACACAATGAATAAGATGGGCCATTGCAACGGTTATATCAGGATGTTGGTGCTACAATTTTATTATGTGATTTTACATACGTATCCTAGCTTCGACTAAACTGCGTGCCGTTACTTTCCG
>NW_012047256.1:0-800 GCF_000956235.1 Wasmannia auropunctata
CACACACACACACACACACTGTCCTCGTATAAATGGCCACCTCTTTTTATCTTGTAAACTAATAGAGATAGACCTAATAAATATAATATCAAATTAAACGGCTCTAACTAAACTTTATTGTAAGCACAGTGATCACTTAGAAATATTATCTATGTTAGAGAGCGGAAAGACATGATTAATTTTTGCACGGTAAAGTGACAATTTTAATATAATAAAAGTTGTAGCGTTCTTTTTAACGAATTCAACAATGTGTGATATAACGAAATTATCTTACGAATTATAAGAGTTATTTTAGTTTAAGTTTTGTGGGCGATTACTACCTTTTCAATTTCGGTCCTGCGATGTGGCCAACTTCCGACTCTGACATTGACGAGAGTACTACGATCAAATGAAAACATTACACGTCAATCGTCAACGCGAAAGTCGAAAGTTAGCCACACCGCAGGGCCGAAACTGAAAAGGTAATAGTCGGCCGTAAAACTTTAAATCAAAATAAATAAAAAAATTAAAACAAAATAATTTGTATAATTTGTAAGATAATGTTATATCACACATCATTGTATTCGTTAAAAAAACGCCACAACTTTTATCTATTAAAGTTGTCACTTTACATTGCAAAAATTACGCATGTTTCTCCGCTCTCTAACATAAATAATGTTTCTAAGTGATCACTGTGCTTACAATAAAGTTTAGTCAGAGCCGTTTAATTTGATATTATATTTATTAGGTCCAGTTCTGTTAGTTTACGAGATAAAAAGAGGTGGCTACTTACACGGGGATACCTTGTATATATGTGTATA
>NW_012047257.1:0-403 GCF_000956235.1 Wasmannia auropunctata
TTGCTTCAATATTGAATAACTCGATGACTAAAAATCGTACAACGCTTAACAAAAAAAGAAATTAAAGGTAAAGATTCACTCTTTCAAAAGCTGTCAACTGCATTTGCATGCAATTTTTAATTCGCGCCATGAAACTTGTCAAATTTTGTAAAAAATTTTGAGATTCGTCGGGTCTCCTTTTATATCCGTGTAATTCTATAAAAATCAGTAGATCCGTTTTCTAAAGTATTGATTTGGAAAGTAAAGATCCCAAGCTGTAAAATGCTTTTTGATCATTCCGTTACAATCATTTTTGATGAAATTACACTATCTTGAAATTTGCCTATTTTTAGTGATCAGAATGGGTGATCCTTTAATTTTGCTGTCGAGTGTATATATATATATATATATATATATATATATA
>NW_012047258.1:0-1054 GCF_000956235.1 Wasmannia auropunctata
TATACAGGATGTCCCATTTTAATCGATCACCTCAAATATCTCTTGAACAGTGCATTTTAGGGAAAAATGTTTCAGACAAAAGTTTTGGGACTTCGAAGGGAACATAAGATGATAACATTGGTTTGACCCTGAGTGGCGTCATCAAGGTCAGGACAAGGTCACTTTGAATTTTTTAAACGGAACCCCCCCATTTTTCATTACATATTCTTGTAGCACATCTCGAGAGCTTTCCAAAACAGATAGATAAAATATTTTTTTATGAAATAAATCTTGAGTTATGAAGCTTGCTTTCGTTGCAGTACCATCGGCATTAGCATTATCCAAGGTATCTGAACACTGGCTAAAACCTTTTGAATGTTGTTCAGGATCATGACATTGATAAAGGCCAACGACCTTGGCCATCTTTAGCTAGTGTTTGGACACCTTGGATGATGCTAATGCCGATAGTACTCCAACTTTCAAGCTTCATAACTCAAGATTTATTTCCATTAAAATTCTATTTAAAAAATTCAAAGTGACCTTGTCCTGATTTTGACGATACCACTCGGGGTCAAACCAATGTTATCATCTTATGTCCCTCTCGAAACCCTACAACTTTTGTCTGAAGAATTTTTCTCTCCCGGGCTTGATTTTCGAGATATTCGACTGGATGGATTAAAATGGTCCACCCTGTATATATATATATATACTGGTCCAAAAAATTAAAGGATCACCTGTTCTATCCTCTAAAAATAGGCAAACTTCAAGATAAAGCAACTTTGTCAAAAATTATCGTAATGAGATTTCCAAAAAAGCAGTTTACAGCTTGAAATCTTCACTTTTCAAATTGGTATTTTAGAAAACGATTAGCTGACTTTCTTCGAAGTTGCATTGATACAAATATAGATGTGACAAATCGCAAAATTTTTTTCTAACTTTGCAAAGTTCTATGGCGTGAAATAAAAATCGCACATAAACGCGGTGTACTGCTTTCGAAAGAATGAATCTTTCTCTTTAATTTGCTTTTTTGTTGAGCGTCGTACGATTTTTTTCACCGAGTTATTCAACATTGAAG
>NW_012047259.1:0-1305 GCF_000956235.1 Wasmannia auropunctata
AATAGGCCGAAAACCATTGCCATGGGGTTTAGGAATGAGGTATACCAAGGAGTGAGACCAGGATGACGGGAACAAGCCACTGTCAAGCAAGCCATTAACAATTTCAAGTAGGAGCATCTGGAGCTCTTGAGGCAGAGCACGAATTATGCCGTAATCTATTTTGTCAAGCCCAGGGTTGGATTTTTGTTTAACTGCCCCTAAGGCAGCACGAAATTTACTTTCTTGGAAAGGTTCATCCATCCAACGATGGCAATTTGTGTTATAGTCGTCAGTGCTTGGTATTTTGAATGGGGAGGGAGAACAAGACGGCGGACATATTTTGGCCATAATATCATTTAGGGCCGCAGCAGTTTGCGCTGAATTATGGAGAGAAAAATCCGAGTGATGCGTAACAAGCTTCCTGTTACGGAAGCGTTTTAACATTTTCCAAATTTCTGTTGTAGGAGTAAGGGGGCCTAGAGAAGCACAGTATTTCCTCCAGCCATCTCGTTTAGCTTTACGAAAAGTTGCTCTGGAGTTGTTAACCATGTCTTTAAGAGCTTGATAGTTAGCGATAGTAGGCGCTTGCCGATATAACCTGTATGCAAATTTTCTCTCTTTTAAAGCTTCATCGCATTCTGAGTTCCACCAAGGGGCAGGGGGACAGCCGTTACTGGTGCCATTAGCATAGGAGAATTTGCCCTGTCTCTGTTTAGGAGGCGGTCGAACTGAATTAAGTACATCCATGATAGAGGAGAAAAAAAGCTGATATCTCGAAAGCGGATCATCCGGGGGGATGTTTCGAACTTCATTCACCAAATTGCTAGAGATGAGACAAAAACGTCTCTTCACTTCCTTCCACTGTGTAGGCGAAAATCTCAATTTGTTTGAGAAAGTAGTGGTTCTGTCGTAAGTCTGAGCAATATTTAAAAAAATGGGGAGATGGTCACTACCGTGAAGGTCATCTGCAATTTCGAAATTGACCGAGGAAGCCAGGGATGAAGAAGCGAAGGCCAAGTCAATGGTAGTCGGGTTTGTCGGGGGAGGGGGGAAGAAGGTTGGAGAGGGGGAGTTGAGCAGAACCATATTGTATGACATAACAGCGCCAGCGAGAGCGTTGCCTACGGGGGAAGAGCGAGCAGACCCCCAGAGAGGATGGTGAGCATTAAAGTCACCGATGACTAAAACAAGAGAATCAGGAGGAGCATAAGAAAAGATCTTTAGGAAAGTGTCAGGGGGAAGGGGGAGATTAGGATGCCGGTACATACCAATAATGTAGGTATCTCTTCCAGAGGAAGTAATTCTGAGTATGACATGCTCAAATGA
>NW_012047260.1:0-450 GCF_000956235.1 Wasmannia auropunctata
TAAACGAAGTGGCGACCGAGTGAGTATCTAAAAGGGAAGGTAATCGGATATTCATTATTATAATAATTCGGTGGTGCTAAGATTTGATAGAGCTTCATTTACCGTTATTGGCGGAACCAAGGACTTTGCGGGCGTTGATAACTATACGCTGACGATAAGACTCTTCGTGGAAGAGGTCCGATATTGATTGAATTGTAATTTTGAGAGATGAGATAGATAAAATACGGTCATTTCAAAAGCATGTGATAAAGTCCGGTTACAAAGTATACAAGAAGTAAGAGCAATAGGCCGAAAACCATTGCCATGGGGTTTAGGAATGAGGTATACCAAGGAGTGAGACCAGGATGACGGGAACAAGCCACTGTCAAGCAAGCCATTAACAATTTCAAGTAGGAGCATCTGGAGCTCTTGAGGCAGAGCACGAATTATGCCGTAATCTATTTTGTCAAG
>NW_012047261.1:0-391 GCF_000956235.1 Wasmannia auropunctata
ACATTTTAATAAACATTTGAAAATCAAAAGAACAAGGTATTAATAAGCGCACCCACACCATCTCCCGCTACGTACCTGCATGTGATCGTATCATTCATAATTCCGGGGCGAGTGATCCAGAGGCAGTCTACCTGAAGGAAAGCCGAGCCATAAAGTGGACATCGATGGTAGTTGCTGTACTGATGACCTTCTTCGTTGGAGGATAAACGAAGTGGCGACCGAGTGAGTATCTAAAAGGGAAGGTAATCGGATATTCATTATTATAATTATTCGGTGGTGCTAAGATTTGATAGAGCTTCATTTACCGTTATTGGCGGAACCAAGGACTTTGCGGGCGTAAATAACAATACGCTGACGATAAGGCTCTTCGTGGAAGAGGTCCGATATTGAT
>NW_012047262.1:0-680 GCF_000956235.1 Wasmannia auropunctata
CCGTGCGCGACGTGAATTCTCACGTTTTTCCTTCTTTTTTTTTTTTATTTCCTATCGCGAGCAACGCGAGAAAATAGCGCGATAAAAAAAAATATCGCCGAGCATAATATTTGCGAGCGCGCGTAAGATGTTTACAACGCGTCGAGATGCGCGAGAGGGAAGAAAAGGAAGGAGTTGTTACACCGAAAGCGAGAGCGAACGAGACGCGATCGACCGATTGCGCAGATGGCTGATATATATACGTCTCGATGTCACTTGGGATATAAACAGATAAAAAAAAGGAAAGAGAGACGCGATAAGATCGCGCGGAGGAGCGTGCGTCTATTAATTGCAATCGCGGAATAAATCATGGCAGATTGCCGCACGACGGACGGGGCGTTGCAAAATTCGCGTTGTGTCGACACGTCGAACGCGGGCGCGCGTTGAACGACCGATGCTCGAGGGATACACGCAGGGAGGTGGGGGAAGGGGCGTAAAGCGACGGCGAAAAAGCGGTAAAAACGGCACACGAAGAAGCAAACAAAAAGCGGCGATAAAACGCTGCGTCGCGCGTCGTCGTCGTCGTCGTCGTCGCCGTCACACCGAGACGAACGATTCCAATTACCAGAAGAGTTCGTAAGCGAGCCTCGACGTGGACGCGGCCGCTGCGGTCGCCGCGGCCGCCGCTGCCGCCGCCACTG
>NW_012047263.1:0-920 GCF_000956235.1 Wasmannia auropunctata
CGCAGGAGCGAAAATCGCGAATGTTTACGGGCAACTCGGTCAGGCTGGTGAGTGCAAGGGGTTAAATGCGCGAGCAGAGCCGAGCTCAGGGAGATCCCCATTTACGAAGATAGAGGCGGTAATTCGCGGCGTTTTGTTCCCGGTGATTATGCACTTACACGCCCGCCGGAGCGCATCCGCGCCTTGTGCCGCGTGTGCACACGTACTTACATACGAGAGTGCCCGCGTGTGCACGCTCGCGCCGCCGCGTCGATGTGTATGTGTGTGTGTGTCTCTCTCTTTCTCGGTGTCCCTAAAGCGGGCGAGAAGAGCGCGGAGCGCATCGCGCTCCGGAGCCAGTCGTCGAGTGGCTGATCGTAGGCACCTTGCCTCCACTTTATATATCCGCGAGGCTCGGTCACGTGGCCCGTGCCCTGCATCCCCACCGATCCCTCTCGCGCTACCACACGACATACACACACACACGGCTACATATGCATGTATACGCTTCTCGATCGCTTCGGAGGCTCAGCGCGTAGCGGTATAGCTCTGTGTGTCATCGTACACACGCGTGTAGGCTCCTCGAAGAGAACAGAGTCGCCTTGTCGCGGTTAAAGAGCGCTTGCGCACGTACGTATACACGCGCGCGCGACGCGAGGCATTCGTATAGACAGCCGCAACAGCCCAAGCCGTGCTAGAGAAGCGCATTACGCGCGGACACAATGCGACGACGTCGCGTATCTCCTCCGAGTCCTCGTAAATCGCGGTGATTCCGCGAAAGTGGTATGGACACCAGACGGCGACGGGGATGTAGGATATACACGGGCGCGTACACGACGCTCCACGCGTCGGTATGCGAGTAAAACGTAACGATCCGTGCATGGGCTATACGCGACGAAAGCTATATAGCTCGCCCGACGACGAGGAGAATGACCAATGTC
>NW_012047264.1:0-326 GCF_000956235.1 Wasmannia auropunctata
TATTCTTTCTTTAATCATCAATGTTTCTTTATCATATTCTGTATAAAGATTATTTACAAAAAGTCTTCTAGAAACGGAACAGAATCAACAGAAATATAACATATCCTTAAACTTATTGCAATAGTATCTTCAAGAAAATATTACTTTTATGTATTATTTGTATTCTAAGTTCTTTATAGATAATACAGTATTTTATTATTTGACAGATAAATCATTAAAAGTCTATTAATTCATTTGTTAGAATCTACGTCAATTTATATAAATTTAAATAATTTACTTTAATATTTTTTAGATAGTTTCTAAATAATTCTATTCATTATTATATG
>NW_012047265.1:0-483 GCF_000956235.1 Wasmannia auropunctata
CTAGCTGCGGATCAAACTACGCGTGAAATATATTTAATTTTAATGAAGCACGATGTTGATATTTTTTTTTTCATGTTAATCTAATATTATTTACCATCTCCTATAAAAAGCCTTAAATCTTTTTTTATAGGTATTACATTTTAAATGAATTTTTAAAAGGATAACCTGAATTGACGTTTCACGTTTTATTGCTTAATGATATCAATAAAATGTGTTGCTAGTAAACAAGAAACAATTGTCGATTAACAGAGCTAACAAATGCTAAAGAATGTTGTGATATGCGCCATTCGATAAAAAAAATACAATAATTACTATATATAAAAAATTATGTAAAACCGGTGTAAAATCTGTATTTAGTGTATTTATCCTGTGTATATAAAACAGAAATAAAATTATTATAATATTATTTTTGGTTATATTGTTATGAAGAGAAAAACGTAATAAATAAAGCATTACACGCAGTATATTATTACAGATGATTAA
>NW_012047266.1:0-355 GCF_000956235.1 Wasmannia auropunctata
TTAATTTTAAATATTGGTCTCTATAATTCACACTAGAAAAAAACGTGTTCTCCGACTATGATTAATGTAATTTATAATAGTTTGAAATTTTGTATTTGCAGCTGAAGAAGACTTATTGTTAGTAAAATCAAAATATTCTACTTTAATATTATTAAATAAAATTATAAAATTATATTGCAATAGCTTTGTTTGGTCGTTTTATTGGTTCTCTAGTTTCGATTTTATAGAAAAGGTATAATTTATGATAACTGATGATAAGGTGGGACTTACACGGAGAGAATTTTTTTTTAGATTTACCCTGAAAATTATGTTAATTGTGGGACAATATAGTATCTGTCTCTTATACACATCTCTG
>NW_012047267.1:0-1133 GCF_000956235.1 Wasmannia auropunctata
CATATTGCAATTTCAATTGAAACGTTTCGATTTGGATGAGAAATATGCCGCTGAGGCGGATGTCAATTCTTGGCAGGAAAAGTAGAATACATACATTTTTCGCGTGCACGATAAAATGTTACTAAATCCTTTATATCTATATCTTTCCGTTCGTAGCAATCGTATATATTAAATTTTCATCGATTGCAGCATCGTGTATATCTTTTTCGTATCTTGGTATTTCTGATGCACGCATATTATATCGGCCAAGCTTGAAATTGCAGGCATACCGAATGATCCCCGTAGACTCCCGGTTTGGAGAATAGTCGATATCGTTCTATAATCGTGAGCATTATCGCGATCCGTATAAATAAAATCCTGACTGATCAATATTTGATGGGCATAACGAATGGACGGCGTTCAAACCGTTCATTAAGAATTTACGATGCAGGAGTTTTTTTTCCCCCTCGATTCCCAATTACAATTATAAATTGACTGGGAGGGAGGGAGGGGGAGAGGGAGAGAGAGAGAGAGAGAGAGAGAAAGAACGTTATTCTAAGAGCGTTAACTTCTTACATTAGCAGAAATACACGCATTACTGGGCACACACGGGGAGAACGTCATTAGTATCCATTAGGAAATTATGCGTTGCGAAGCGGAACGTGGTCAAGATAACAAGAACCGTATGCATATCCTTTAAGCGCTGTCCGCTCCCGGAATGACAAAGCGTTCTCTCCGCGCGGCGCTCGCTTCCTGTTTTCCCAGCGACTTATTCTCCATTTTCTATTTTCGTTACGGCGAACTGGATTCCCTCCCAAAATCCTTTGCCTAATGCCGGATCTCTGTTCCGGTCTCACCACTCTCATGCTATTTATGGATACAGCCGGCCAGTACTTTAAATACGTTTATTCAATGTAAATGTTTCAAACGCGAGTTATTTCATTTTTTTTTGCACGCCCCGCGTTCGTCGTTATATTGATTTGATACAATTAATTTATTTCCTTTCATTCGCACACGTTCAGTTTATATTCCTATTTATTTTTACATATAATTTTATTTCGAAATATTGTGCAGCATATTTCTATTTGCGGGAGGGCAAAATTTTTCTCGGAGTACAATAAATTCCCCCTCCCATCCCTCTCTCTCTCTCTCTC
>NW_012047268.1:0-459 GCF_000956235.1 Wasmannia auropunctata
AGACCATCGTCGATATGGATAGCAAGAATTAACTGATCGTCTTTGCTATCATTGGTGAACACACACGGATCTGCATCCGTTGCTTTGAGGCCGAATCCTTTTAGAACTTCTGTAAAACGGGCGTTCCAGCACCTAAACGCTTGTTTCAAACCGTACAGGCTCCGCTTCAGCAGGCAGACTCGTTCGGTCCCATCTTCATATCCCTTTGGTTGCTGCATATAAACAGTCTCTTTTATCTTCCCATTCAAGAAGGCGGTTTTTATATCAAACTGACGTAATTTCAACCCTTTTGCCGCTGCAATGGACAAGATAATTCTTATTGAATCGAATCTAACTACGGGACTGAATGTTTCAGTGTAATCCACGCCAGCTCTCTGTCTAAAACCTCGCGCCACTAATCGTGCCTTAAATCGTTGCACACTGCCATCACCATTTCTTTGATCTTATAAGTCCATTTAT
>NW_012047269.1:0-540 GCF_000956235.1 Wasmannia auropunctata
AATCTGCGTCACTAAAGGCAAGAAGTTGAATGTCTTGTTGAGCTGGGAAATAGAGTCCGTATCGCACGGTTCCTTTCAGATATTTTATTATCTTTTCACCGCATTCCAGTGGATTTTCTAGGGTTTTCTAGATATTGACTCGCGCTGTTGACCGCAAATGTAATATCAGGTCTTGTGCCAATTGATAAGTACATCGAACTCCCCACTGCTTCACGATAAGGGACATCTGGAATATCTTTGTCTCCACATGGATGCACTGAAGTACACATCTGATGATGTTGATCCGCCGGAATTTTTACTGAATTTGCATCCTCCAGATTGAATCGCTTGATTACCTTCCTGGCGTAGGCTTCCTGGTGTACAAATATAGAGTCATCAGAAATGTTCGATCTGTAGACCTAGGTACATGTTGGCTTCGCTGACGACGACGTCGAATTCCATTTTCAGGTTCTTGAGTAGCTTATCAATGACGGCTTGAGTTTTACCTACAATCAGACCATCGTCGATATGAATAGCAAGAATTAACTGATCGTCTTTGCT
>NW_012047270.1:0-548 GCF_000956235.1 Wasmannia auropunctata
TCAAATATGTTTCTGACTAGTGGTTTTGTCAAAATGTCTGCTTGTTGATCCCTTGATGCTACATGTTCTAGAAGAAACTCATCTGCACTGTACTTATCTCTGATGAAATGGTAGCGGACATCAATGTGTTTTGTTCTTTTGTGGAATTCCGCATTCTTTATGAGTTTCAGTGCACTTTGATTGTCGACGTACAGAGTCGTCTTCAGACCTCGTAAGACTTGCAAGCTCCGCAGTAGACTTTTTACCCAGATGATTTCTTTTACTGCCTGGGAGGCTGCGACGTACTCCGCCTCAGTAGTTGAAAGAGCTACCACCTTTTGTTTTTGCGAACTCCACGAAATAGTTGACTCGCTCAGTTTTAGGACAAGTCCCGTTGTGGATCTTCGTGTTTCCACGTCCCCGGCGAAATCTGCGTCACTAAAGGCAAGAAGTTGAATGTCTTGTTGAGCTGGGAAGTAGAGTCCGTATCGTACGGTTCCTTTCAGATATTTTATTATTCTTTTCACCGCATTCCAGTGGATTTTCTTAGGGTCTTCTAGATATTGACT
>NW_012047271.1:0-420 GCF_000956235.1 Wasmannia auropunctata
AACATGGCGCTGATGCCCATTTTTGTCGTATAGAAAAATCCTGCCATCTGGCTTAGAGTAACATAACAAGTGGGAGAATATTCATGAAAACAGAACGAAAATTACAGCCTGACTAAGTTTCTTTTAATTTTAATTATCTTAACACTCCCACTTTAAAATAAAAATAAATCTTCTTCTTTTTAGTCTTCCTTGCAAAGGGGGTTAATCTCCTTCATGTCCTTCATGTTCAACGCATCTCTCTGTAGCTCAAATATGTTTCTGACTAGTGGTTTTGTCAAAATGTCTGCTTGTTGATCCCTTGATGCTACATGTTCTAGAAGAAACTCATCTGCACTGTACTTATCTCTGATGAAATGGTAGCGGACATCAATGTGTTTTGTTCTTTTGTGGAATTCCGCATTCTTTATGAGTTTCAGTGCA
>NW_012047272.1:0-456 GCF_000956235.1 Wasmannia auropunctata
TATAAATCATATTGTCAACAACGTTTAATGATAAATCTAAAAAACTCAAACAGCGATTATTTTCGTACTTGATGGTGAATTTCAATCTTTTGTGATAACTATTGAATGTATCTAAAATTTTATCTACGTTTTTAAACAGTGTTGCCAATAATATATCGTCAACATATCTGTAGTAAAACAATGGTTTCTGTTATTACGAGTAGGTTTTTGGGTGCTAATTTCACTGTGGATCCGATTCTCAATATAATTCGGTTTATTAAAACGGTTTTACAAGACCGGTGGTGTTGCACATCGCAAAAAACTAAACCAACAAGTGTGCATTAAACATGGCGCTGATGCCCATTTTTGTCGTATAGAAAAATCCTGCCATCTGGCTTAGAGTAACATAACAAGTGGGAGAATATTCATGAAAACAGAACGAAAATTACAGCCTGACTAAGTTTCTTTTAATTTTAA
>NW_012047273.1:0-433 GCF_000956235.1 Wasmannia auropunctata
GGCTTTAGACTTCAGGCATCCTCTCCTTCCTGGAAGCCGATTCTTTCGCCCTCCTGTGTCTTGATCTTGCGTCTTGACTACTTCAGTCTTGAATCTTCGGACAAGGGGGGAATTACTCTGTGGTACCCAACATGCGTTAAGCACTCCCATGTCCCTGTCTCGGCATTTGCCCTAAGTCTCACGGAAAAACCACTATCAAAAACCGTGAGCGAGATAGTCTTCTTAAAAAAAGAAACCTCGCACGGCGGCATTTTACTGCTGCTCCCTCGTCTTTTCCCTTGCTCCAGGCAGTTGTCTCTAAAAATCCATCCTCTGTCCGTTCCAGTTCACGCCAACCACTTCAGGGAGACTTCATCCGCCGTGCATTATAACTGAAAGTAAATCAAATACGCAGTAAACATAATAAATACAAAGACAATCTATATACATTTCA
>NW_012047274.1:0-511 GCF_000956235.1 Wasmannia auropunctata
TCATATAAAGGACCTCAGGGTTTTCTGATGGTTTCCTGCTCTACCCTGTGCTGCTGCAGCAGGTTACCGAGCACCATCTCTTCTTAATGATAAACCCAATCCTTTAATTCTTCTTCGAACTTCCGAGCAGGACCCTTTTTGTCTCTTTCCTGAAAGGTGGCCAATCCTCCAGGCTTTAGACTTCAGGCATCCTCTCCTTCCTGGAAGCCGATTCTCTCGCCCTCCTGTGTCTTGATCTTGCGTCTTGACTCTTCAGTCTTGAATCTTCGGACAAGGGGGGGAATTACTCTGTGGTACCCAACATGCGTTAAGCACTCCCATGTCCCTGTCTCGGCATTTGCCCTAAGTCTCACGGAAAAACCACTATCAAAAACCGTGAGCGAGAGTCTTCTTAAAAAAAGAAACCTCGCACGGCGGCATTTTACTGCTGCTCCCTCGTCTTTTCCCTTGCTCCAGGCAGTTGCCTCTAAAATCCATCCTCTGTCCGTTCCAGTTCACGCCAACCACTTCA
>NW_012047275.1:0-374 GCF_000956235.1 Wasmannia auropunctata
ATTGACGTCCGTTTGACAGACGACAACGCGTCGTCAGGGAAACATCTGACAGCTGGACCGGCTCGCTGGTCGAACGACGCAGGCGTAGACACGGGCGTAACACTGCCCTCCCTCTTCTAGATTGTCGTCCCGACAATCAGGGCTCTCATATAAAGGACCTCAGGGTTTTCTGATGGTTTCCTGCTCTACCCTGTGCTGCTGCAGCAGGTTACCGAGCACCATCTCTTCTTAATGATAAACCCAATCCTTTAATTCTTCTTCGAACTTCCGAGCAGGACCCTTTTTGTCTCTTTCCTGAAAGGTGGCCAATCCTCCAGGCTTTAGACTTCAGGCATCCTCTCCTTCCTGGAAGCCGATTCTCTCGCCCTCCTGTG
>NW_012047276.1:0-401 GCF_000956235.1 Wasmannia auropunctata
AGACCGCCCGAACGGCGGTCTCCCTGCGAGCAACGGGCCACGTGGATCCACGTGCTCGGAAAAAGATGGCGGGACGAACGCCTATGTTCCGAAAAACACAGGCGTCCGTTGGAGATACCGCACAGAGGACTTCAGGCGCTATCTACAAAGTGCAGAGTCACGCCTGTTGCCATGTGCGGCAGCCCGCTCCCGTCACCCTCGCCCGAGCCCGCTTCACGTCCTCGGTGCCCGCACTCGCCGGCCCGTCTTCACTATACTTACAGTTCGCCGGCAATGGCGGCTCCACCGATGCACTGGGCACTTGTGACAAGACACTTGTCACAATGTGGCAAGACACTTGCCACAGAACACGTCGCACTCACTGTAACTCGCGGCGACTCACGACTGGGAACTTGACCAGT
>NW_012047277.1:0-699 GCF_000956235.1 Wasmannia auropunctata
CCCGCGGTGACTGTCGCATATGAGGGGGACTCTGCTGTTGTTGATGGTGATGGCGGCCCTGGCGTAGGGGTGACCGTAGGAGCCACAATGGGTTGCCGCGGTTTTGCGGCACGACTCCGACTCACGCCAACCGTCCCCGTCGACGACGCGGCCGCGCGCGCCGATCGAGTACGCGCGCCCGCAATTACGCTCTCGCCGGTGTCGCTGTCGCCGCGAGTGCTCGGACCCGCCGCATCTCCTCCGGGAGTATCGTGCTCTTTTGCAAAATGCAGACGAACTACTTTCAGGGGGTATGCACCCGTCCCCCTGAAGCCACAAACAGAACATGTATAACTTAACGTATCTCCCGGATGGCACGCTTTGAGATGTTTCGCTAGATGCGGCGGGTCACTATATTTGCCCTGTACCCTGGCCTCCGGATTATTAAAACATCGTTCGCAGTATACATTTGGAGGCACAGGGTACTTAATTGTGTGCACCCGTGGTTCCGCCATTGCCAGCGATCAGTTAAAAGGGCCCTCTTAATATTCGGAGAGACCGCCCGAACGGCGGTCTCCCTGCGAGCAACGGGCCACGTGGATCCACGCGCTCGGAAAAAAGATGGCGGGACGAACGCCTATGTTCCGAAAAACACAGGCGTCCGTTGGAGATACCGCACAGAGGACTTCAGGCGCATCTACAAAGTGCAGAGTCACGCCT
>NW_012047278.1:0-462 GCF_000956235.1 Wasmannia auropunctata
CCATTGGCCGATCCTCGATGGCCTGATCTCGGTGGCCATCTGCCAGCAGCGCTGACCTTGGTGATAGCGCGGCGCTCTTCGCGACAGTTCTCCCGCGGGCCTGCACAGTGGTCGGTGTAGAGGGCCGTCTTGTCGTTGTGCCCGCGGTGACTGTCGCATATGAGGGGGACTCTGCTGTTGTTGTTGGTGATGACGGCGGCCCTGGCGTAGGGGTGACCGTGGGAGCCACAGTTGGTTGCCGCGGTTTTGCGGCACGACTCCGACTCACGCCAACCGTCCCCGTCGACGACGCGGCCGCCCGCGCCGATCGAGTACGCGCGCCCGCAATTACGCTCTCGCCGGTGTCGCTGTCGCCGCGAGTGCTCGGACCCGCCGCATCTCCTCCGGGAGTATCGTGCTCTTTTGCAAAATGCAGACGAACTACTTTCAGGGGGTATGCACCCGTCCCCCTGAAGCCACAAA
>NW_012047279.1:0-680 GCF_000956235.1 Wasmannia auropunctata
CTTTTGAAAGTGCATTAGGAAAAATAAAAAAAATGCTTCGTCATGGTAGTAAACCTTTATCACAATTATGCCGTCGACTAAATGAAGTACTTTCACTTGAAACTGAAAAAACAGCACTACCATTAATAAATATATTGAGAAAATTACGAATGGATAATTTTGGTAAAATTCCAATAAAAAGATTGCAATTTAAAGGCCTTCTGACAGACAAAGTATCAAATAATACTGTATTATTAAACAATAACAAAATTTTTCAAATTACCAGTATTTATATTCCACAAAATGGTGATAAAATGTTAACAAAAATAATGGGAATTATTTAAAAAAAAATTAAACCTTTATATACATATCCGTGTAATGCTGAAATAATGAAAATGTGGCGAGTCTCGAAAAGACATTCGAATATTTCAACGTACAAATTAATTAATATACAATTAAAGATGGTACAGATTAGTATAAGTAACGAAGTAGATGAAAAAATATATGTGTTACCCTTGCTTCATATGTAACACGTAATATTTAAAGTAAGTGAAACAAAATTAAATAATTAACTTATTGTTTGATTTTTATCCGGACAGAGAGAAGGGATAACAGAGGAGAAGACACTTTTCAGCAATGCTCGATTACTTGTGAGAATTACTTATTACAAGAACGAAATATTTATTGTACGAAAGACAATA
>NW_012047280.1:0-462 GCF_000956235.1 Wasmannia auropunctata
TTTTTCGTGGTTGTGCTACAGACACTAGTCAGAATGTGCATTCTTTCTAGAAATTCGTCAACCGTTTCTACGTTGATCGATGCTGCGGAACTTCTAATGGCGAAGTTGTTAATACCACCAATGAGGAGATTGATTATATTCCTCTGTTTAAGCTGCAGTGGTTGCAGTAGCTTGATTTTTTTCATGGCGTATTCTGCAAAACTTTCCTTCGGATAATTCCAACGTACAGCTTCCGCTTTTTGCATCACCAGTGTAAAAGAAGCATGGCGTTTAAATCTTTTGGTGACGGCTTCCTTGAACGACAACCACGAATCGATGATAGGACCGGTATCTAAGTCGAACCAGTCTCTGGCCAGCTTTTGCAATTTGCTGGTCGCGGCTAATAGTTTAATATCGTTGACCCCATGTATTACGGCGGTGCGATCGATCTTGCGTATCCACACGTCCACGTCGTCGTCTTCT
>NW_012047281.1:0-364 GCF_000956235.1 Wasmannia auropunctata
TTTTTAAATACGAGAAAGACAACTTTGCTGACTCCATCTATCGGCGATGCCGTATATCTAGGTTTTTTTTAATCCATAATAGATGTCTAATGGACGTCGATGATAGATTTGTGGAGGACATCTATCATGGATATAGTATGGATCTCTTTTGGAGATCTATTTAACTTCCATCGTGGACGTGGATATTGTATGGAGCTATGGAGGCTATATGGACGTCTAATGGAGGTTTTGTTCCGTGTGGGTACTAATCACTTATCCATTTTAGCTAATTTTTGTACCTAAATAATTCTAGCTATAATTGCAAAATTACTTTTTTCAGTGTTTGTAATTTTCCTTTATGTATTTATATTTTACTTTTTGCAGA
>NW_012047282.1:0-540 GCF_000956235.1 Wasmannia auropunctata
GACCTCTATTAGACGTCCATATTTATAAATATTTTCAAACGTTGTGTAAATCAATCCTAGATCTCATAAAAGTTTTCGCTGGATGATTTTATAGATTTCTAGCAACATAACAAAATACAAATAACTACATTTAACAAGAACATATCATATTCCTGAAATTATTTTTACATAAAACTCAATAAAATTGTATTATCAAAACAATTACATCTAATTTAGTTTCATCTTAAAAATCAATTTTGAAGACTCTTTCAAAGAATCATTTTGTTAATGAATAAAAAAATCTCATAATACTGCGGCTTTTATTCCATTCTATATCGTTTTTTAAATACGAGAAAGACAACTTTGCTGACTCCATCTATCGGCGATGCCGTATATCAGGTTTTTTTTTAATCCATAATAGATGTCTAATGGACGTCGATGATAGATTTGTGGAGGACATCTATCATGGATATATAATAGTATGGATCTCTTTTGGAGATCTATTTAACTTCCATCGTGGACGTGGATATTGTATGGAGCTATGGAGGCTATATGGACGTC
>NW_012047283.1:0-473 GCF_000956235.1 Wasmannia auropunctata
TATTGGGACAATTGAGTTAAAAACTATTTATCTGTAAATAACACTATCATTTTTAGAACTGATCTGAAGAAACTTCCTCATGTTTATGTTTAATACCGATACTGTTCACAAAAATATAAAATGTCTACATGTAAATTCGTTTAATTGTCATCAAACTATACAGGGTGTCCCAGAAAGGTCGTATGTCCTTTCACTGGTAGATTCTAGAGAGCATTCTAAGATGAAAACTCTTATACGAAAATGTCGAGGCTATAATACTTTTCAAATTATAACCGATTAAAGTTATCCTATTACGGCGTCTGAAATTCGCGCGCTCAGGCATTGCGCGCGCGATTGCGGGGTGCCCTTGTCCATTGACTCACATTTAAATATTGACATAATTGATGCGCTTATCGCAAAAATATCTAATTATCGAAATTGAGTTTCTTATTTAAAAACATTAATGATTTTATAATTTAATAACGCTTTAAGTT
>NW_012047284.1:0-386 GCF_000956235.1 Wasmannia auropunctata
TAAGAAGAATAATCAATTGTGATTGGTTTTCTTAAATTTTAAATCTTAAATCTTATTGCAAACGCCGCTTTACATTTCAGAATGTTTGACTGTGATTGGTCAATATGACCTTACGGTTACAATTAAAATTTTTGTACTGAAGGATCCCAATTGGACATTTTACGCGTTCTAAAATTTAAAACGGCGACTATAATGAAACTTAAGGCTCAATATTTAAGAAAATTGACCAATCAAAATCGATTATCTTTCTCACATTAGATTAATAATCAACTATGATTATTGGGACAATTGAGTTAAAAACTATTTATTTGTAAATAACACTATCATTTTTAGAACTGATCTGAAGAAACTTCCTCATGTTTATGTTTAATACCGATACTGTTCAC
>NW_012047285.1:0-669 GCF_000956235.1 Wasmannia auropunctata
AATGATGCTTCCGAGATACTCCATCCTCTCTCGAGTGTCTCAAACTTTTCTTCTTGTCCTTGTGCTTCGACATAGCGCAAAAAATCTACAAATAAACCAAAAGCAGAAAATGTGATAACGGGCACTGTTGTCTAGGCAAGCGAACAGAACACAATGAGAGTCGTTGCGCGCGCAGCGCACGGGAACGCAGGAGGCGCGGGAACGCAGGAGGCGCGGGAACACAGGAGGCGCGACAGCGCCCGATTCACCGCCGTTTTTATTTTTGGCGGTATTTTAAAATCTGTTGTCAAGGTAGGTGCGGGAGCACAACTACATAGTTTCCATCCGGACGAGACATACTTGGGCATAATCGACTATGATTGGTCAATTTTCTTAAATCTTAAGTTTTAAGTCTCATTGTAGACACCGCTTATGCAGCATCTATAATAAGACTTAAGACACAAGATTTTAAAAAAATTGACTAATTATAATCGATTATTCATTTCACGTAAGAATAATCAATTGTGATTGGTTTTCTTAAATTTTAAATCTTAAATCTTATTGCAAACGCCGCTTTACATTTCAGAATGTTTGACTGTGATTGGTCAATATGACCTTACGGTTACAATTAAATTTTGTACTGAAGGATCCCGATTGGACACGTTACGCGTTCTAAAATTTAAACGGCGA
>NW_012047286.1:0-532 GCF_000956235.1 Wasmannia auropunctata
CAATTCCCTTTCCCTCAGTGGAATGCGATAATAAATTTGCATTCTTAAAAGTAAATCAGCCCTTAATGGCCATCGACAAAGATAATCATCATTATATGCTACCGAGCGAGAAGGAATTAGCCAATTGCATTCGAGAGGATGCCACTTATACTTGCGAGCGAACTTTACCCGTCTATCATACTAGGGCGGACGCACCGTGCGAGGTGCAAATTTTCGTAAATGTCCCAGGACAGCTTCAAAACTGCGAAAGGAGACGCGTATTATCAAACACCACGTTGTGGATCACACTAGCGGAACCGCAAACCTGGTTATATTCAACCGTTCAGGAGCAAAAAATAAACATCGAGTGTAATTAATAACCAGGCGCAAGAAAAATTTACTATACGCGGAACCGGTAAAATAACTTTAATAGGAAATTGTAAATTAACTACACCTGACATTACGCTGACGACACAGCAACAAACTTACACTACTAATATACAAACGCATCTGCCCGAGTTTAATTTAACAGATCGGAAGAGCACACGTCTGA
>NW_012047287.1:0-614 GCF_000956235.1 Wasmannia auropunctata
AAGGCATTATTTAGTTTATTCCGTTAATTGCGGTAATCAGAGGGCAAAATTAGCCATACGAATGTATTATTGCGCAATAGTGCCATAAGAGCCGTTATAAATTGCGTAGTAGTAAGATGACGTCAGATCACGCCACAAAGTTCGTTATCAAAGATAGAAAGAGAGGATCCGATCGCGAGGAAGGGAGAGCGAGCTTGTTTGTCTCGCGAACCGAGCCGAGAGTGGGGATACTATATAAGGCGAGGTCCCGCCCGGCAACAATGAGTTGTCCTTCGTAACCGAAAGAGTCAGCATCCATGCTACTCTCGAAGGCTATCCCGGCGCGACGTTAATCAAGTTCCGCGTCGTAATTAGTGAATTACGTGGCCGTTTAACAACGCTTTCGATAATTAATAGATCGGGCGACGCCGCGCTAATTCTATTAAAACCGGATTCGACATTTTTCGCGAAATACGCGAACTTACGCGAGCAAGTCTACAGTCTCGTGAATACCGCGCATCACATAATACGCGACAGTGCGTAGTGCGGTTTATTTATTGCGAACATACGGAATCCTGCGATTTTCGCGAAACGCGTTAACGTTGGATGTGAGAGATCCTTCGGCTTTCGCGGAA
>NW_012047288.1:0-421 GCF_000956235.1 Wasmannia auropunctata
TTTCTGACGTTAAAAGATAAGTTTTCGACCATAATTAGCCACAAAAAGGCATTATTTAGTTTATTCCGTTAATTGCGGTAATCAGAGGGCAAAATTAGCCATACGAATGTATTATTGCGCAATAGTGCCATAAGAGCCGTTATAAAATGCGTAGTAGTAAGATGACGTCAGATCACGCCACAAAGTTCGTTATCAAAGATAGAAAGAGAGGATCCGATCGCGAGGAAGGGAGAGCGAGCTTGTTTGTCTCGCGAACCGAGCCGAGAGTGGGGATACTATATAAGGCGAGGTCCCGCCCGGCAACAATGAGTTATCCTTCGTAACCGAAAGAGTCAGCATCCATGCTACTCTCGAAGGCTATCCCGGCGCGACGTTAATCAAGTTCCGCGTCGTAATTAGTGAATTACGTGGCCGTTTAACA
>NW_012047289.1:0-761 GCF_000956235.1 Wasmannia auropunctata
ATTAATCAAATAAATCATTTAAATTATTAAAAATAAATCAAATACTTGTATCGGTTAAAGCCTTAGAATCACATGTTCGCGTTTCGACAGCGCTGCAACGTAACCACAAAGTCAGTCGACTGCTTGCTATCGTCGAGTGAACGCCTCGTGTGTCAGTAAATAGTGCGCGTGTTTCTTTCCTCGACTGAGTTTTCAATCGACGAATGATTAATCGACACGGATTAATAATTATTAACTACTTAATACATTCGGTATTAAAGTCAGTCGACTGCTTGCTATCGTCGAGTAAACGGGTCGCGTGTTAATAAATTGCCGTGTGTTTCTTTCTTCGTGTGATTCAGTGGACGGATAATTAATCGTCAGTGATTGTAAAGTACGTAATAGTACGGATATTAAGTAAATACATTAGAAGATTTCTCGTAATTTCTTCAAGTGCATAATTTGTATGTGAATTGAGTATGAAATATTGAAGTGACACCGCGGTTTGTAAAAAAAAAGAATTATCGAATTATTTGATCTGTGTTAGTGATAACTTGTGACGTTTGCATTAAAACTATTGAAAACTTATTAAAATAAACACTCATTACGTGGAAATCACATGGGAATTAATCCATCTTTTTCGAGAAGTCGACAAATCTTTCAAAAGGTAAGATATTGCGTGCGTGCGTGCGTGCGTGCGTGCGTGCGTGCGTGTGCGTGTGCGTGTGCGTGTGCGTGTGTGTGTGTGTAGTAAAAAACATAGAGAGAGAGAGAATGTAAAC
>NW_012047290.1:0-603 GCF_000956235.1 Wasmannia auropunctata
TGATATACAGTTTTCTCCTACATTAAAATATAACGCATGTAAAAAAGAAATTCCAGTAGCTGTTGTTGCTCCACCACCTGCTCGTGGAAGTTTAAAATTTGAGTTATTAAATTTAATTCGGCAGAGGCAAAGAGCTCAAGAACATTCACAAGTTGAACGAGTTGAAGAATATTTCAGAGATGATGATTAAAGATAGAGATTAATAGGCTTGAATTGTAAACACTGAAGTAAATAATAAAATAAAAATATAAGAAATTTGTAATTATCATAACATTTAATTTTAACTTACAGGTTTAATATATATGTAACGAGAATGCGCAGAAAGAAAAGATGAAAAATGGAAAAAATAAATCTTTACTGTTCGGGCATGGGACCGACTCGTGCTCCGCGCGTGTTTCTCCCTCGGTCGGCCCGTGCTCCGACTGTTACGTGCTTTTCACCGAAATGCGTAAACAGGCAAAAAGTGCTCTCGTCACATTGGCGCGTTCGCGCCGGATTGGCTGAGTTAGCATCGTGCGACTGTTCCGCCAATCGTTACGATCCCCGATCCGCGGTGCTCCTGCGGGACAAAACGGAGCAGCGACTCGCTCACCAGATTTTCGG
>NW_012047291.1:0-497 GCF_000956235.1 Wasmannia auropunctata
TTCTTATCGCGCAGATATTATATTAATATCTGATGAAGAATATTTGCGAAGCATTTGAGTAAACATTTGAATATGAATTAATTTCAAGACTAAAATAGTGAAAAACGCATACGTAGTAAATTATTCCTATTTTTATTGTAGCATAATATAATATAAATATAAATAAGAATACATGTTGTGCAATATTTATTGATAAATTAAAATTTGTGCGATATACAGTTTTCTCCTACATTAAAATATAACGCATGTAAAAAAGAAATTCCAGTAGCTGTTGTTGCTCCACCACCTGCTCGTGGAAGTTTAAAATTTGAGTTATTAAATTTAATTCGGCAGAGGCAAAGAGCTCAAGAACATTCACAAGTTGAACGAGTTGAAGAATATTTCAGAGATGATGATTAAAGATAGAGATTAATAGGCTTGAATTGTAAACACTGAAGTAAATAATAAAATAAAAATATAAGAAATTTGTAATTATCATAACATTTAATTTTAACTTA
>NW_012047296.1:0-461 GCF_000956235.1 Wasmannia auropunctata
TTCATCGCGGGCAGGACATAACACTTAAAATCAAACCCTGCAGTTCATCGCGGGTAAGACGTAACACTCAAAGAGCCATAAGACCTGCATATCTTCGCAGGCAGAGCTCAAAAGCGAAAACACCCATCAACCCACCCAATCCTACCCTATCACCAAAGGGAATACAGAGTAAGTTCTGGCTACTTCCCTTACCTATCAAGCTCCTATCCCCATCCACCCAACAGGGTCAGGGCGTGCGTCCAGGCGGGACGCAAATGGGCAGGCCTCCCCGTGGTCCCCGTGGGCGTGTCGCGTGCGCCCTGGGCTTAAGCCCGGGACGCCCGCTTCACGGCTAAACTGCTCATCTTGCACAAGCGAACCGTGCAAGCGCTGCTGGATTTTTCCATCGCCACTCTCGGGGCGGCTGGTTTTGCGAAAGTAGTGGATGGTAGTTTGTAGCGTATGCCCGTCTGGGCGAGGTA
>NW_012047297.1:0-404 GCF_000956235.1 Wasmannia auropunctata
TTCGCGTTCTTTAAAAGTGTCCGGGTAAGATTAAATGCGCAGTGGATTCGGCTCGACCACTGGAACGCGCAAATAATCACAGGACACGGGAACTTCCACGCAAGATTAGCCGCGTTAGGACTCGTTAAAAATGGCTCTTGTGACTGCGGCGCCAGGGAGGATACGGTGCAGCACTTTCTACTCGAGTGCCCAAACTTCGAGGCACAAAGAGTAGCGCTGCGCGAAATCGTACCAAGTGGCGAATGGAGATGGCCGGAGGTAGCGCGCTTCTTCGCGTCAAACACAGAGGCCTTTGCACTACTGACCGAATACTGCAAGGAGTCCCTTTGGCTTAAGGGCTCTCAGGAGCAGTAAACCTACAACTCTTCGTAGGTAAGCTAACTCCGCGTAGGTAAGCAATAACC
>NW_012047298.1:0-1102 GCF_000956235.1 Wasmannia auropunctata
TCGGTCGTATCCGGACCATCTTCGGTATTTCAAATAATGCAATATTTTATTATTTATTTTCTTATATAATTTGAATTAAAAAATTACAAAACAAAATTACAGTTAAAGATATACATATAAATTACAAAATGCAATGTTTTTTAAAAATTATACAAATTCCCTATTGAAATTTATGTTAGAACATATAGCAATTTGCGCCCTCTATCCTCTCTACACTATACACAAATTCATCTCTGTGTTCTCTGTACTCACTGTCTATCTATAGCGTACATGTAACCTCGTGTTCTTAACCACAATCGTTCGCGAACCTTTTCTGTATGCGGTCTGTAATAAAAGTTTAGTTCAGTTCGTCAATCCGTAGTCGGTTTGATTTTGTCCTATTGTCCTCATGTTCTATCAATTTACAGAACAAAACATGATAGAACATGAAAATGAACTATTAATACTTCTAATAAAAACATTAATTTATACTTCTAAATCCCATATATTTTATATATCATATATAAGATATATTCTATCACACAAATATCACTTTGATATCTTATATCTCTTTTGGTGTTGCAATTTTAATGGCCAACAATGTATATCACTTGAAAGCATTAAATTAATATAGCGTTCATTTAATATGTTTTAGCGATTAAGTTTAAAATATTTAAAAAACCAGAAATGGAAATATAAAATTGCAACGCAATGGCTTAGAATAAATGTAGATCAGTAAAAAGTAATATTGTGTATGCATGTATGTATGTATTGGATATACGTACATTAAGTACAGATTCTATATTGAAAGATTTACTAATAAAATACTAATAAATAAATGCAATTTCTTTCATCTATTTATTTACTATACTCACTATACATTTTTATTAACTGGCTGTTGACAGAAATAAAGCAAACTGAAACATAACGTCACGTATGTAGTACACATTATATTATAATATTTTATATGATATTGTAAGGAAGTGTAGCGTAATTTGGTCAACTTTTTTTTGAACGACTTTAAAACTCGTATTTTTTCGAATTTCGTGAAACCAAATATACCGTTGAAAAGGTAAAAACCTAGCGCAACTTTTTCTCGAATATACCTACCTTCTACCTCATC
>NW_012047299.1:0-437 GCF_000956235.1 Wasmannia auropunctata
AAAATATATTTTACATAATACTTACGTCGAAATGATCTTCACAACAAAAATAATTCCATTTTCCTGGTTCATCAACACGATGAGCACTTTTAAACCACTTTTTCCTGACGTTTTCAACTTGAGGCACATAAAAGAACAATTTATGTGGTGTTTTAATTGTTGTACTTTTACACAAAGCTACAAAACGCGTTTTGTACGTGTTTCTTTTGCTCATTTTTGAAATAAATTAATTTCTTACTAAGTAAAAGCGGTTTCTGTGTTACAGTGTGACGTCACAGCGCATTCGGGAGGGTTCGGTCGTATCCGGACCATCTTCGGTATTTCAAATAATGCAATATTTTATTATTTATTTTCTTGTATAATTTGAATTAAAAAATTACAAAACAAAATTACAGTTAAAGATATACATATAAATTACAAAATGCAATGTTTTTTAA
>NW_012047300.1:0-401 GCF_000956235.1 Wasmannia auropunctata
ATTAATATATGATTACTTTCTAATTATAGGATTTTGTAAATTTATTAAACCTGCTACAATGGTCACAATACTATCAATATAAGACATTGTGTTCCAATCGAGACAAGAATGAGGCTCTAATATTTTATATTCACGAACTCTTCTTATCACCCTTTCGATATGAATTCTTAAACTTGCTATGCTTTTGGTTTTTAATATTTCTTGTTTGGTAGGTTTTGTAGAAGTGGAGACAGACGGTGGACGAAGCAGCTCACACTTATTCTGATTTAAAATTGTCTGAATTTGTTTGAATCCTCTGTCAGCCATAACTCCACATTTTTCTGGTAAAATGTGCATTATTTTACTTTCTTGAAATAATAAAGTATCGCTGATCCTGCCTCCATATCCAGAAGATATAAAAA
>NW_012047301.1:0-514 GCF_000956235.1 Wasmannia auropunctata
ACACAGTCAATGTACTCGTATGGAAATACACCTTTTCTTGTGAGAAGATTGAAATTTTTTGTGGACAGATTACAGTATTCGCGTTGCAATATTCTTAGTTTCTCTTTGCTAAGATTTGACGCCAATTTGTCGAGACTGGAACTAAGAAATTTATATGAATCGATAAATCGCAATTTTATAGAAGTATTTCGATTTTTTTTATCCTCGGTGCTTTGGACATTTTTTGTAAACAATATATATTTTTCTTTTGTTATTGGAAGTAGTTCTACACACCCTTGGTATGCTTCAACTATTTCCTTGATAACAAAATGCGCATCGTAGCCGGACAAATTGTGAAAAACTACTGGAATGCAATGCGAATCTTGGTAATTTAAGTTGCAATTTGAATGTGCCGGACCTCTATATCGTCCAGTCAAATGACAGTGATCGCGTACCCGCGAGTTGTCAGGCGCGAACGGTTTCTCGCACACGTGACAGTGTGTGGCGTTGTGAAATCTTTCCCAATCGTTTCGCA
>NW_012047302.1:0-322 GCF_000956235.1 Wasmannia auropunctata
GTTGTACTCGCCGAGCGTTTGGATAGAGAATCGCCGCCACACCGTGCATGCGTCGCGTAATCGCTCTCGGATACGGTGTCACCTGTCAATGAACTGATTCGCGCGGTAGTAAACATTTATTATTCAATTTTTCGACACAGTCAATGTACTCGTATGGAAATACACCTTTTCTTGTAAGAAGATTGAAATTTTTTGTGGACAATTACAGTATTCGCGTTGCAATATTCTTAGTTTCTCTTTGCTAAGATTTGACGCCAATTTGTCGAGACTGGAACTAAGAAATTTATACGAATCGATAAATCGCAATTTTATACAAGTATTT
>NW_012047303.1:0-415 GCF_000956235.1 Wasmannia auropunctata
GTGATCCCGGAAACTCTCTCTAAATCCCGTAACAGGGGCACAAGGCCCTCTCGAAAACGCGAATTATCACACACGCACAAGGACGGGAACACACAATTACATGAATTGGCTTGGCTGTGGCGCTTGGCGGGCGCGTGGCGCGATGGTCCTGTAACAGAATATCTCGATACGCGAAGTCAGACGGGGCGCCGGGATATACGGAATCTTTATCGGCTATAGCCGAGTCACAATACGAGAACGACAAGTATGAACGCGGGTTCCTCGCGGCCCGTCTGACACAAGTATAAATCGGCGGCTTTACATAGGTGCGTTCGTCTCACCGAAAACTCCTCGTCTCGGGAACGGTAGCTCGTCTCGGCCGCAGCTGGATTCTCAGCGGGCAATCTCTCACTCGTCAGATATCGGTCTCGTCCTG
>NW_012047304.1:0-459 GCF_000956235.1 Wasmannia auropunctata
GCTTGCATTCTTGCATTTCCGCTCGCTGCTGTGCGTTGCCGAAATGCAAGATTTATCGCGCGTGATAGCCTTTGGGCTATAACAATATTGTTCATCAAATTTATTTACATATAAAATTAATTAGAGAAGTTTTGGAGTTTTTCTAATATATTAAAGTAAATTATAATGAATTAAATACAATGTTAATACATATAAAATAGTTTGATATTAAATATCGTTACTCTTACACATTCTTCTATTAATATCTTTGATGATTATATTCATTTAAATTACAATTTTAATTAGATATTTAACTATATATTTAATATATATATATAAATGTTATAATTAAATGTTTAAATATATTTGTGAAAATATTTAAAAATATTTTAATTATTGCGATGATAGATCTTATATATTGTTAGTTAAATATTATTTGTTATATATTGTTAGTAAAATAATATATATATATATATATAT
>NW_012047305.1:0-613 GCF_000956235.1 Wasmannia auropunctata
GTTCTACTAATCTTTTTTTGAACCTCGGGAATTTAGCTCTTTCAAAACAAGGTAGCTTTGAAAAAGCCATTACCTTGTTTTGAAAGAGCTGAATACTAAAGTTAAAGCAAATAACATAAATAAAATAAAATGTGATTTCTTTTAACAAAAATTATTTTTTTAAAGGATAATAAGAATAATATTTAGAACTTAAAAAAATAATAATCTGAAAAAGAGAAAATATAACCTTTAAATTAAAAACACTTATTACAAAAAAAGTAAATATTTCCCTTCTTGCCACATGAATTATGAGCCCAGCTAGTGCATAACTTGCACTGATACCAGTCTTCATTACTTGTACAATAATTTTTTAAGCAGACACAGCAATTATTGTCATTATCTTTTAAATTATGACCAGACTTCGACGATTTGATATTTTTAGGGGATGGCATAGTATATATTAGACGCCTTTTTTTTAGATTTCGATTTATTTACTTTTTCTAATATTCTTTGCTTTTCTGGCGAGTCTGTTATAATTGTTGAATTGAGTTGATAATGCTAGCATTAATATAACCTAGAAAAACCTATAAATCGTAAAAAAACACCGTTTTATAATGTAGAAATACTTGAAAAA
>NW_012047306.1:0-455 GCF_000956235.1 Wasmannia auropunctata
ACACGATAATCGTACGCCCCCTCCGTTGAAGAAATTTTCGAAATCGCCAATGAGCCGCTCGTAACATCCGTTCGAAACCAATTGCAAACATCCGAGGGACAAGAAAAGCTACAAATGCACTATGGTCCTTTGGGGCAAAAATATCTGGGGGCGGTCCTAAGCGGTAAAAAAGTGGTCAACATAGACGACGTTTACGGAGTTTATTTTAGCAATGATGGAACGAAGCTCGGCAACAAACGTATTACCATGGATAAAAACGATAATATAATCATTGATGGGAAAAGTTATGCCGGAACACAAGGACTTTACGAATTGATTTTCATGTGTTATCCAAATAAAGCGGTCTACAATGACGATGATCTACAGAAATATCAGAGTATTCTATTAGCTACAAACGCGTACAGACGCGATCGCAGCGCGCAGGGTCAAATAATGGGTAACAAGGGTCACAAGTA
>NW_012047306.1:2993-3778 GCF_000956235.1 Wasmannia auropunctata
TCGTTAGGCCGAGCGCTCGCGCCGCGCACCGCCCCGCGCTCCGGGCGCGCGCCACGAGTTGCGAACAAACACGGCGTGAGGCATTGCGACCGAGACTAACGATACTTCGGATAGTTGCGGACTATCCTTTTCTTCGTCTATTACAATTAGTTCTTCGCGGCGTTTTCAAGTTATTATCGCTCCCCTATCGGGCCCTGTAATCCGCATAGGGAAACGCCCCGCGAATCACGTTGGGTCTTTTATATATTACGACGGATCATTATTCCACGTCTTATTGTTTTCGGGTTTCTTTTATATCTTGCGATGAAGTATTATTCGATGTACTATTATTTTATTTTATTTGCGGAATATATTTTATTTTGTTAACTTAAACCTAATTCGTTCGATTTCGTTATTGTTCCGCTACTCTCTCTCCTGAACCTGCTGGCGATCCCTGCCACCCGTTCCGATACCGACGAGCTATACCGCGCATCAACAGCAGGTCGTTTTATATTATTTGTATAAAAGATCTGATATCAATAAATGGCGCCAAGTTAAAATTCCATAAAAATTGTTTTTCCTTCTTTAAGTCATAAATGTATATTACTTGTATGAAAGATTTGATATCAATATGTGATGCCAAGTTAGAATTCCGTAAAAATTGCATTACCTTACTGAAATTATAAGTATATTACTTATATGAAAGATTTGATATCAATAAATGGCGCCAATTTATAATCCCATAAAAATTACGTTACGTTATCCTACTTAAGTCACATATGTATGTATATCATTTGTATACAAAA
>NW_012047307.1:0-444 GCF_000956235.1 Wasmannia auropunctata
AAACGCCTCTGGCAATTGCTTAAAATTAGCCAGCTCACGATAAACGCCTCTGGCAATTACTTAAAATTATCCAGTCCACGATGAACGCCTCTGGTACTTGATTAAATTAGATTGTCAGTAGTTTTTTCTATTTGCAATATAGTCATATATAAAATTCCACATAAATCATAAGTTATTCTTTTCAGATAATGTCTGAAAATGAAAGAAAAACATTACTAAGTATTGTTTTGATTAGTTAAAACGTTAATTAATTTTTATTTAATATTTGTTTATGCGTTTATTATTGTATATAATTTTATCATTGAATGAAACATTAATAAAAGTAATATGTTGCTTTGGATTAAAATATATATTTATATTGTTCGTTATTTTCTAAGTGAAGGTAAAGTTAAACTTTACCTTCACTTAGAAAATAATACAAATATAACTATATAAATGTATATA
>NW_012047308.1:0-425 GCF_000956235.1 Wasmannia auropunctata
CCAGCTCACGATAAACGCCTCTGGTAATCACAATTAAGCCAAGCTCACGATAAACGCCTCTAGCTATCACTAAAATTAGCCAGCTCACGATAAACGCCTCTAGCTATCATAAAATTAACCAGCTCACGACAAACGCCTCTGACAATCGCATAAAATTAACCAGCTCACGACAAACGCCTCTGGCAATTGCTTAAAATTAGCCAGCTCACGATAAACGCCTCTGGCAATTACTTAAAATTATCCAGTCCACGATGAACGCCTCTGGTACTTGATTAAATTAGATTGTCAGTAGTTTTTTCTATTTGCAATATAGTCATATATAAAATTCCACATAAATCATAAGTTATTCTTTTCAGATAATGTCTGAAAATGAAAGAAAAACATTACTAAGTATTGTTTTGATTAGTTAAAACGTTAATTAATTT
>NW_012047309.1:0-486 GCF_000956235.1 Wasmannia auropunctata
TGATAGCTAGAGGCGTTTATCGTGAGCTGGCTAATTTTAAGTAATTGCCAGAGGCGTTTGTCGTGAGCTGGTTAATTTTATGCGATTGCCAGAGGCGTTTGTCGTGAGCTGGTTAATTTTATGATAGCTAGAGGCGTTTATCGTGAGCTGGCTAATTTTGTGATAGCTAGAGGCGTTTATCGTGAGCTGGCTAATTGTGATTACCAGAGGCGTTTATCGTGAGCTGGCTATAAGTAATTGTCAGAAGTGTCAATTTTGTCATTTTTTCGAAGATTTTACAGTAAGTAACATTTGTAATAAAATGTAATAAAAATAAATTTTAAATCAAACATGATAAATGTAAAACTGTTTTAACAGAGATTCAATTTTTTTTTAGGATTAGTTAAAACATTTTGCACAATTTTTGTGGAAAATGCTTTTTAGTAAAATGGACTGTAACTTTGCTATTTTATAATTTATAATAGTAATGGTGATCAAAAGTTAACA
>NW_012047309.1:12866-13878 GCF_000956235.1 Wasmannia auropunctata
TAACTTAAGGATAAAGTTTGCGTTATCTGCACAATTAATAGGTTTTCGATGTTCTTTTTTATACGCTGCTTCTCGTGACACTGTCGCGCATCGTTTGCACTAGTCAGATTTTTAATATTGTTAACGGTTGTGCACTAATTAAGAACAATAGGTTACGTATAATGAACAGAAGCATACTGTGGAGATGCATTGTCTCTCGCAGGCTCGGACTTGCATAGGGTGACATCATGATTATCGATCGCCGCATTCCTCAGGCATTGCGTCGTCTTATGCAGGTGCAGACTCGGTCTCGAGATATGAATATTGATCGTCGCATTCCTCAAGCGTTACGAGGTGCTGCGTTGACTTATTTAATAAACGAAATAATATTACGTGTGAAGCGAATTTATATTGTTTAAGTTTTGTGCACAACGATACATCCTTTAAGATTATTAACTTTATAGAGCCATTCCTTATGGTGTCCTGAAAGGTTCTATGTAAATTTCATTACCAAATTTCATCCGGTTGTGCAGATATTTGAGACAATAGAAATTTTTGAACGAATTTAAAATTATTAACTTTACTTAACCATTCTTTATAATGTTTTTAATGGTTTATGTGATTTCTTTTAATTAAATTTATTTCGTTGTTCAGATACTTAAGACAATAGAAAATTCTGAACGAATAATAAGCTAAGACTTGTGGTATCGGTTATGCGTGTTGTCTAATATGGTTTACCATTATTTGCAATATGATTATTATAATTATAACCTGCGCCTGCCTCGGCTTTGTTTAACAAGCTACAGCGTGGAATAGAAATTGTCGTTTAATTTAACAAGCGTGAGATTGAAATTATCAAATGGTAATTATCTAATGGTAATTTTCCGAGAGTCGATATTCCACTACCGTCGGTAATCTCTGATGGTAACCCTTATCGGCCCTAGTGGACATGTGAACTAAAGTCGGTAAGTGTTTAGGCAACCACCGTTGGTAACTCGTTGATGGTAATTCATCGACTCTAATTGATGTAGAA
>NW_012047310.1:0-616 GCF_000956235.1 Wasmannia auropunctata
GATCATTGTGATCTTGATCATTGTGATCTTGATCATTGTGATCTTGATCATTGTGATCTTGATCGATGACCTTACTATCAGATTTTATTGTTGGATCGGATAATTTTGCGCCAATTGCCTCTAGTGCTTTCATCCATACTTGACGCCTGTAAAGAGAAAATGTAGATTATGTAAAATTATTGCCAGTTAAGGAACATAACATTTATTATAATGATGTCGCATAATTTTTATGGAAAATGAGCGAAATAAGTTGTATTTTGAGTTGTTTTATTATTTGTTTCATGCTAAAAGTTAACATCGCTTTACTTCCAGAACACAAATCTCATAAGTATCTAGTTACTTATGTAAATGTGTTAAAAATGTAAGAAAAAAGTAACATTATTTTTACTATAGAAAAATGTTCTACATAATTCTAATAATATCATACATAAAGGATTTCTGAAATTTAACTGTCTACAGAAGTAAAACGATTTACTTGATAAGCTTGTGACAATGTTAACTTTTGATCACCATTACTATTATAAATTATAAAATAGCAAAGTTACAGTCCATTTTACTAAAAAGCATTTTCCACAAAAATTGTGCGAAATGTTTTAACTAATCCTTAAAAAAAATT
>NW_012047311.1:0-506 GCF_000956235.1 Wasmannia auropunctata
TGCAATTCTTTTAACAAGAAAGATAGGTCGACAATGCAACGACCTTCAGGAATGTTCTCTTGGATATTATTTTTATTCAAAAGATCTGTATTGTCGATAACAAGTGCATTGTCATCTTCGCAATTGTCGACCTTTTTGTACATACCTTCATTTATTGAAGTACTCAAGTATTGTCCTTTATCTATGCAGTCCAAATCCATCACGTTAGTCAGTAACTTCTCTGACTTTGAAAAATCGATAGATTTGTGATCATCATTGTAATTTTGATCATTGTGATCTTGGTCATTGTGATCTTGATCATTGTGATCTTGATCATTGTGATCTTGATCGATGACCTTACTATCGGATTTTATTGTTGGATCGGATAATTTTGCGCCAATTGCCTCTAGTGCTTTCATCCATACTTGACGCCTGTAAAGAGAAAATGTAGATTATGTAAAATTTTTGCCAGTTAAGGAACATAACATTTATTATAATGATCTCGCATAATTTTTATGGAAAATGAG
>NW_012047312.1:0-804 GCF_000956235.1 Wasmannia auropunctata
TTTTTATTACACCGTACGAGGCTAATTGTTGACGGATCAGTATTGCGAAAAGAGCGTCGCCATAACCTGGCTGTTGCTCACCACAGCAAGGTGTGATTCTTTATTCCATTAATTTTATCAGACTTTATTATATCTAATAATTTTGCGGATTATCAGTATTAGTATTTATCAATGTATCCTTTCAGTTCCTGGAAGAAGGCTTCATGCCTGAGACATACATAATATTTTTGTTATAGTGTTAAAGTTAAATTTTATTTTTTAAGTGCCATTTTGTTCCAACTTACCTATTTGTAACCAAGTCCCGTTCCAAAATAACTACTATCTTGGTTTACCTCATCCCCACCAAACCTCAACCTCTAAAGTTCACTCAAGGTTCATTTTGGAACGCACCCCAGTAGGTCCACTCAGCGAAAAACTAAGGGCTCCTGCACATTGAACGAGGAAATGCTTGCCGCGCGGCAAAATACGATGCAGTAGCCAATAAACTTACAGCTCCTAAAGAAAGATGACACGTTCATTGGCTACCGCGTTGTACCTTGCCGCGCGGCAAGTGTTTCCGTGTCCAGTGTGCAGGAACCCTGAGTCTTTGCGCAGGTATCGCCGCGCAACTTTTGTTTTAGATTGGATCCAATGAAATGCAAGACGATAGGAATGTACACTCGCTCACTAAAAGGTTGCGACACTTTTTTTTTGTAGGTTTCTAATTTATATTTAATATACGTAATATATACTTTATAGATAACTAATATTTTGCAAATGCAACCACGATCTACTATCTTTAGTCTAAAAGCAATATAACACCAA
>NW_012047313.1:0-607 GCF_000956235.1 Wasmannia auropunctata
AATCTAACCTTAGTTACTGTAGGTCGTTCCAAAATCATTATGGTCGGTTTATGGTCGACTTGTAATAGCGTTCCAAAATGGTTGTTTAGTCGACCGTAGAGTTAACTTTTATGACCTCTCAAAATCAAGAGGTTGTGAAGGTAAACCCAAGGTAAAGCATGGGGGAAAAGCAAGAGTCTAGTGTAATGGCTGTCATATAACTTAAGATAATCCAAGATAAATTTTACAAAGACATATATTTCCAAGTCGGAGACGTAGTCTTCCTGCAGGACGTAGACGGCGGTTTTTATTACACCGTACGAGGCTAATTGTTGACGGATCAGTATTGCGAAAAGAGCGTCGCCATAACCTGGCTGTTGCTCACCACAGCAAGGTGTGATTCTTTATTCCATTAATTTTATCAGACTTTATTATATCTAATAATTTTGCGGATTATCAGTATTAGTATTTATCAATGTATCCTTTCAGTTCTTCATGAAGAAGGCTTCATGCCTGAGACATACATAATATTTTTGTTATAATGTTAAAGTTAAATTTTATTTTTAAAGTGCCATTTTGTTCCAACTTACCTATTTGTAACCAAGTCCCGTTCCAAAATAACTACTAT
>NW_012047314.1:0-417 GCF_000956235.1 Wasmannia auropunctata
CAAAAGGAACGCAGCCTATATATGTCGTTGGTCACGTCACGATTAATCAAAATATCCCATTTCATTGCATCATTTGCCGCACAACTCCTTGCGCGACGCAATGGCCTAGTTTACACCGTTAAATTAATTGATACGAGTATCAGGTTGGTGCGGACTAAGTACTTGATACGTCACTATTTACACTGATTTATTTCGAAATAAGTTAAAATAAGTTTTTAGATTTTTCATTTCACAAAACTTCTAATTCTAATTTTAATCTTAAAGCAACTTTAACCTAGAGTCCTAGATTATCAGGGGTGCGTTCCAAAATCTAACCTTAGTTACTGTAGGTCGTTCCAAAATCATTATGGTCGGTTTATGGTCGACTTGTAATAGCGTTCCAAAATAGTTGTTTAGTCGACCATAGGGTTAACTTTT
>NW_012047315.1:0-1163 GCF_000956235.1 Wasmannia auropunctata
AATTTTTTAAATGGAACCCCCAATTTTTCATTACATGTTCTTATAGCACGCCTCGAGAACTTTCTAAAACACATAAATAAAATATTTTTTTATGAAATAAATCTTGAGTTATGAATCTTGAAAGTTGGAGTACTGTCGGCATTAGCATCATCCAAGGTGTCCAAACACTAGCTTTTGAATGTTGTTCAGGATCATGACATTGATAAAGGCCAACGACCTTGGCCATCTTTAGCTAGTGTTTGGACATCTTGGATGATGCTAATGTCGACAGTACTCCAACTTTCAAGCTTCATAACAAAATTTATTTCATAAAAAGATATTTTATTTATGTGTTTTGGAAATTTTTCAAGGCGCGCTATAAGAACATGTAATGAAAAATTGGGGGTTTCATTTAAAAAATTCAAAGTGACCTTGTCCTGGCCTTGACGACGCCACTCAGGGTTAAACCAATGTTATCATCTTATGTCTCCCTCGAAGCCCTACAACTTTTGTCTGAAACATTTTTTCCTAGTGTGCTTATTTTTCGAGATATTCAACTGGATGGATTAAAATGGTCCACCCTGTATATGTACTTGTATGTGTGTAGCGATCGTGGCGCGAGGAGCAGCGCGGCAGCTTTACAAGCTAGAGATCCGGGTTCAAATCCACCCAGAATAATATAACTCTGAAATTGTTTTTAAACAATTCGGAAACGATCGCCGCCTCTCGGAAAGCAATGGCACTGAGAGTATCTTTGCCAAGAGAACCTCTTCTTTAAAAAATGGCTGTTCGGAACCGGCGTTAAAAATGTAGGTCCCGTATATCTGCGTAAAAGTGTAAATAGCGCACATCGCAAAAATACGAGAAGAGGTCACTACGCCAAGAGTCAAGAGTAATAGGACTATTGATTGATATGTATTTGTAACAAATTTATAAATGTAAAAGAGAATACATTGCGACCGCACGCGTAGGTGCGAGGCAATATTGTCGGGAGTTCGCACGTCCGGGTCGAGCTGGATTTCGCGTTCCGATCGGAGATACTAGTAATGTGGACGTTACAGTAATCGTCTCCGCGGAAGTAAGCGGATTGTGGGCGCCAGGCCCGCGTGAGCGAACCAAATTTTGATAGTATTCGAGCTATCTCCGATCTTCGACGCACAGCCCGATAGTTAAATTCGACGTAA
>NW_012047316.1:0-421 GCF_000956235.1 Wasmannia auropunctata
CAGAGAGAACAGATTAGTGAGTGCTCAATGATTCTTTAATATGATTAATTCTTGCTTTTATTTAGATTTTTTGGATTTAAATGCAGAAATCAATCGTAAAAATATCATTTAACATACACTGATCTGTTTGTCACATCAATTGATATATACAGGGTGGACCATTTTAATCCATCCAGTCGAATATCTCGAAAATCAAATCCGGGAGAAAAATTTTTCAGACAAAAGTTGTTTAGTTTCGAGGGGGACATAAGATGATAACATTGGTTTGACCGCGAGTGGCGTCGTCAAGGTCAGGACAAGGTCACTTTGAATTTTTAAATGGAACCCCCAATTTTTCATTACATATTCTTATAGCACGCCTCGAGAACTTTCTAAAACACATAAATGAAATATTTTTTTATGAAATAAATCTTGAGTTATA
>NW_012047317.1:0-372 GCF_000956235.1 Wasmannia auropunctata
AACATCTTATCTGTATCTGTAATATTCATCCAACAGATGGTTTACATTTCTGTTATGGTAATAAATAAAAAAATCATATAAGAATATGCCGATATGCGATACGGGGTAATTCTTCTTAATCTTGAGTAAAAGACCTCCACAAACATTAATCTGAAATATATTATATATCGAGAAAAAGATACATGGTAACGATAACCTCACTTGTCACTGGAAAAAAAACATATAATATATGTTTAACAGAGAGAACAGATTAGTGAGTGCTCAATGATTCTTTAATATGATTGATTCTTGCTTTTATTTAGATTTTTTGGATTTAAATGCAGAAACCAATCGTAAAAATATTATTTAACATACACTGATCTGTTTGTCATC
>NW_012047318.1:0-322 GCF_000956235.1 Wasmannia auropunctata
TGATGTGATAATGTTTGATTAAGAGAGGAGTAATATTACTTGGGTAGTTATGAATATTATAATGACATGCTAAATTACAGTGATATAGTATTATAGTAACAGAACCGTGCAATCATCAACAATGATAATCAATAGTAATATTTCAAGCTAATAATTCGCAATGTGACAAGGAGAAATTCAGCAATGGTAAATAAAATATCAATTATCAATAATGATAACGAGGAAGTAGGAAATGATGAATAATATCACTGAATATGTATGTATATATATATGTATACACTAGAACAAGATATAATTATACATAAGACAAATGAATACAGGA
>NW_012047319.1:0-527 GCF_000956235.1 Wasmannia auropunctata
TGTTTAACAACGCTTTCGATAATTAATAGATCGGGCGACGCCGCGATAATTCTATTAAAACCGGATTCGACATTTTTCGCGAAATACGCGAACTTACGCGAGCAAGTCTACAGTCTCGTGAATACCGCGCATCACATAATACGCGATAGTGCGTAGTGCGGTTTCAATTATTGCGAACATACGGAATCCTGCAATTTTCGTGAAACGCGTTAACGTTGGATGTGAGAGATCCTCCGGCTTTCGCGGAATTCGTGTTTTCTACGACGAAGTGTACAGCGATTCTCGCGTTGTGACCGACGACACGGCGCGTGTGTCCGTTATCGTGCGCTTCACCGAGATCGAAGGAAATTCGTTTCCCTTATCGATCCAACGAGTGCGTGTGTGTTGAATGATCGAGTGTGTGAGTGCGAAGAAATTATAATCATCGTTTTTTAATAAACATATTTATTCACACAATTCCTTGTGTTGAATCACTGGATACCGCATCTCACAATCCTAGCGCTCGTTCCCACGCATCGTTGTTCGCA
>NW_012047320.1:0-1265 GCF_000956235.1 Wasmannia auropunctata
AGGAAATTCGTAGACTGGGTACAAGAAAGTGGTTGGTATATTTTGAATGGAGCATGTGAGGGCGACTGGGAAGGGGAGTATACTTATGTAGGGGCGAGAGGTAGTTCGGTGATTGATTATGTCATTGTCAACGATACTGCGATAGAAAAAAATTAGAGATTTTAGGATAGGGAATAGGGTGGACTCAGACCACATGCCGTTAATTTTGGAAATGGAAGAAGAAAAAAGAAGAGGACAAGAGCAGAAGGAAGAAGAAAGGGAAAAGGAGGAAGAAGAAGAGAAGGAAGTGATTTTATGGGATAAAGAATCAATTGAGGTCTACAAAAAAAAGTCGGAAAGGATATGTTTAAGGGAAACAGAAAAGGAATCGGTAGAAGACAAATGGATAAGTCTGAAAGAAATCGTTCAGGCGGCTATGGTAAAAAGAAAGGTGAAAAAGAGAAAGAGAAAGTTGGGTTTCAAGGATTGATGGGATAGAAGCTGCACAAGAAAAAAGAGGGCAGTTCAGAGATTGTACAAGAGTTGGAAGAAAGGTTTGGTAAGCAAGGAAAGATTTTTGGAGGAAAAGAAAGACTTGAGGGAGTTACGAGAAAGGAGACAAAAGGAGAAAAGAGAAGAGGAAGAAGAGGAATTGAAGAAAGTGAAAAGAGAAGCCGAAGTATGGAAATTTATAAATAAAAAGAGAGGAAAAAAACTAGGGGTGGAAAACAACATTGGAAGAGAAGAATGGAAAAAGTATTTTATGGAGCTATTAGGAGGTACGAATATTGGCGAGAAAGAGGAAAGGAAAGGAGAGGAGATAGGCTACGAAGTGGAGACAGAAGAGATAAGAATACAGGAAGAGAAAGTTAGGAGAGCAGTTAAAAAGTTAGGTTTAAAGAAAGCTGCGGGGATCGACGGGATACCGATAGAGGCTTGGAAGTATGCCGGGGTATCGTTATGGAGGAGGTTGATGGATCTATTAAAACAGATATGGGAGAAGAGAACAATACCGTCGGACTGGAAGAAAAGCATTGTGGTACCTCTGCATAAAAAAGGAGATCATAATAGGACTGATAATTACAGAGGGATTTCCCTGTTGTGTACGGCCTATAAAATATATGCAGAGGTACTGAGGAACAGATTAGAGTTGGAAGCAGAGGAAAGGAACATCATTCCGGAGAGCCAAGCAGGTTTTAGGAGGGGAAGATCTACGATGGATAATATTTATGTGTTAAACCATTTAGTACAGAGAAAGGAGGAGAAGATGTATGCGATGTTTGCTG
>NW_012047321.1:0-403 GCF_000956235.1 Wasmannia auropunctata
ATGGGGGAAGAAAAGGGGGCGATAAAAGCGGAAATTGAAGACGATAAGAAGAGGTGGAAAATATGTTCGGTATATGGTACAGGGGGATGGAGTAAGATGGAAGAAAGTATGAATAAGATTTTAAGGAAAGAAAGAGAGGGAAGGGAAATAGAAGGGGTGATATTAGGAGGAGACTTCAATGTGAGAATTGGTGAATTGGGTGACTTAGGATTAGATGGAGAAAAGGGGGGAAGGAGAAGCAAGGATAAAACAATTAATAACAATGGTAGGAAATTCGTAGACTGGGTGCAAGAAAGTGGTTGGTATATTTTGAATGGAGCATGTGAGGGCGACTGGGAAGGGGAGTATACTTATGTAGGGGCGAGAGGTAGTTCGGTGATAGATTATATTATTGTCAACGATA
>NW_012047322.1:0-2507 GCF_000956235.1 Wasmannia auropunctata
TGGACGAGGAGAGCATGTGACGTTATAAATCGCTCTCAGAGCGATCAAACTCGGTCCGTCCGAAAACGCTATAATAAACTATCTCTTAATATCGCTGTACTGTCTTTTCAGGAAATTTATAATTATCATATTAGACATACATATACATATACATATGAGAATTCGATCGATATCATATTATATTAACATCCCGAGTAATTCAAATCAAATGTCAGTTAGTTGTGTCTTGGTAATCTGTCAAAAGACAAAACATGTATCACATAAGATCCATATACATCGATATTATAGACATTGATACTATCTCAAGACATAACTTAAATATCATGCAATCACAATGTGCTATACGCGTGCAACTTAAAATCTAGACAAATATGCGTATTTGTATGACGATAAACTGGTCACCTTTTACAGTGAAAGTAAAAATTTTTACACTCTCATTATATATGTTCTAAAATAAAATATATTTAAAACATATTTTAAAAATAAAATAAATTTAAATTGAAAGTAAATAAAGTTATTAATATTGATTTTGCAACTTTTTCAGTCAATAAAGTACTTTTTATATGTATTAGTAGACGATATATATTATGCTTATAATTAATGAATAAATTGACCTTACTGAGAATGCAAAAATACTGATTGTTACTCGTAAAAATGTTTATAATGCGTTGATAACGTCTTCATTCACCATATTACAAATTTAAGTTTTATAAATATGTAGTTTTGCGCCGTAAATAAATTGATTTTCAAGAAAACGAGACCTGTCCTCTGATACAAATGCTTCTGATTCATCAGCCAAAAAATATCGCATAGATGGCTGCAGAACAACAAAAGAGTGCATAGGGAATAAAATGCAAGATATGAAGACGTTTCGAGTATCTAACATCGCAACAATCAATCAGTTTTACTGTTCGTATCATATTCTTTAAAATTATATAAAATGATCCCCCCCCCCTCTCTCTCTCTCTCTCTCTCTCTCTCGCGCACACAAAATAAACACTATACATATACACAACTAAATTATATATCATTAAAATATTTAAATCGATCGTAAAAGTGTTTAATAAATTTAAAAAATTTTACAAATATCTTGTTCAGAATCTTACATCTTAGTTTTAATTTGTATTCTTGTATGACAGTTAGGAAAAACTGAAAATTTATAGAGACCAGCAGATATGAATATTATATGATTTATATAGCAGTCGACAGCGTCAAATCGATTCACAGAATTGATCGCGTAATTAGTGACGCTTACGTCAGCTGAAGTTAAAATCACTCAGCGTGTGTATAAGTGTATCACATACGTATCCATCACGCTAACACTTGCAGCACATGTGTATATATTCGCGCGCAAGCAGCACGCATAACATAGGTAATACGATAGCTATATAGCACAGAGTTACGCGAACCCAATAATACGTCTGACGGCTGTCTAGACGGGGCTACATGAATGCGGCACACCGCTGCGTATGTAATCCTGCGTACGCACGATACATGCTGTACGTACTTACACGTGACCGTCGTCACTCGTCGATGTAACGCCATGCACGTAGCGTTGCGAAAGCGAGTTACGTGACATGGCTGCTGCACTCTCACTCTCGGTCTCACGCTGTCTCACACACACACACATACACACACACACTCTCTCTCTCTCTCTCTCTCTCTCTCGCTTATCTTCTTGCTTTTGCTCTGCTTTTCAATCTTTCTCTCGCTCACACCAATCAAATATCCTGCGATATCATAAAACATCCTCCACGTACCAAGCTAGTTAAGTTGGATTTACTTTACTCGAGAATGTACTATCCATTAACATATATTATAAATCTATTAATATAGATTAACTTTAATCTCAATTTACTTTTTATCCTTTTTCAGTTCTAAGGATTAGAAAAAGATAGAGTAAATTAAATCGAGATTAAAGTTAATCTACATTCATAGAAATAAACGTAAGCATGAGATAACGAGAAAGAATTTTAAGTAACTTTCCAAGAAAGAAGAAGCAAGAAGCGATAATGAAAAAAAAGTATAACAATAAAAAAGTATGATGACAAGATGAGAAAAAGATTGAGTCAGTTACACCGAGATACCAAGTACCAATCATGGGTACTACCGAATATAATTATCTAATATTAAACGTAGCCGTTCAGGTATAGGTGAAAAGAACAACTGTTGAAGTTCTCCATGCAAGCTAATTTCATGCTTCCGTTTGTATATAGAGTTAAAATAAAAAACATAGTGATTTTGAACATCGTAAATGTCCATGACAGAAAGTAGGTGCCTCTCTCTTTTTTTCACTCTTCTTTTTATTGTTAATTTTATATTCCGTCTACATTGATTGAAATAAAAGAAAGCCTTCTTTCTACAATACATTGGTAGAAATAGATAAATATTCGTTTGCATTCTTCGCACGCTCACATTAAATATACATTATATTTCTCTTTATATTCAATTTAATAACGTGATAAAAAAATTTAACTTCTAACTTTTCAATTACTTTTTTTATCAAT
>NW_012047323.1:0-302 GCF_000956235.1 Wasmannia auropunctata
GTAAGACGTATTTAAAATGTCTTATGTTACAATATTGAACATGGACATTGGTCTGGATTAACACGTTTCGTGTCGAACCGATTTTAGGTGACGTCTACGCCGCGGTTATATTTATAAAATAAAATATATTTCACAATTAATAAAAAGCTAAAACAAAAGCTTATTATTATAAAAGTTATAAAAAAGAAGGCCTAATGTATAAAAGCCAAGGCGGAAGGGCTTTTATCAAATATTTATTTGATAAAATCAATTACGAAGAAAAATAATTTTGCTATTGTAGCAAAAAGATCGGAAGAGCACAC
>NW_012047324.1:0-442 GCF_000956235.1 Wasmannia auropunctata
GAATTCCTCGCAAGGCTGTGTTACTCTGACTTTACGTTTTGGTAAAACTGATATATCAGCCCCGGTATCAATTAAATATGCGAGGTTAGACTTACGATCATGAAGAAATAGGCGACTTTGTTTAATACCATCCGCTAGCGCCTGGATATGCGGTGGTTTGGTTAGTTTTCCGAATCTGTGTCAGATTGATAATTGCAGGGATCTAAGCATTTCTTCGCTTGATTGCCAAATTGACGGTGATACCAACAGATGGGATTTCTTTCCTGGCTGCGACCTCCTGATTTTGATCTAACTTTTCCGCGTGGGCTGCGTGCTGTTCTGGAACGAGATCTTCGTGAACGTTGTACCTCCTTTGTCAAAGCATCTATACGCTTGGTCAAATCATCAATAGTGTTAGTGATATTTGAAGAAGGCTGTGCAGAGGTTAGGGTGTTGATTGATG
>NW_012047325.1:0-620 GCF_000956235.1 Wasmannia auropunctata
ATAGACAGTAAATAAAAAAATTTAAGAAAAAAAGATTGTAAAACAGTAAAAAAATAAAAAAATAGATATAATCGCTTATAACATTTTCGATATCATTATTTGAAAGAAACAGTGGTAGCTCAATAATTATGAAAAGATAAAAAAATGAGGAAAAATAAAGCAAAAAATTGTTTTAAGAAAAACTCTTGTTTATCACCTTTTGAAGATTAAAATAAAATAATGAATAATTTCGAAACAATCTCGTTCTTATTATTTTGTTACGTATTTTCTTTCATGATAAAAGATCGTATTTTCAACAGAAAAAAATTCCATGTTTAAAAAAATATAGATTACATAAATTTATAAGCCTTTTGCAATTTTGCTGATATATAATATGAATTTTTTAAAAAACTTGAGACGTGTTTTGAAAATATGGTCTTTTTCAAGAGGAGTCGAATTTTATCGAATTTCATGTATAAAATTTTAGTCACTTTACCATTTTATTGAATTAAATTTTTTTACTGTATTGCTGTAACGCCATCTGCAGAAAGTTTATTCGCTGTTGATGATTCATTGACTTGCCACGTACATGGTACTACAACCATGGCCACGTATATAAAAGCAGAAAGAGCTGATTAGCG
>NW_012047326.1:0-560 GCF_000956235.1 Wasmannia auropunctata
TCTCGCGCTCTACCCAAACGAGCGCCGGCTGCGCCCCGCCTCGCTCCTCGCCAGCGCCGCTGAGTCCACTGCCGACGGCGCCGCTGAGTCCGCTGCCGACGACGCCGCGGAAGCCACGGACGCCAGGCCGACCGCGGAGTCCGGTCCGAAGACGACCTTCGAGCCCACGGTCGACCGCGCCGCAGAAACCAAGGGCGCCGGCGCGACCAACGAGCCCTGTTGGAGGGCCTCCGGCGACACAGGCTCGACCATCAAGCCTGCCCGCCGAGTCAGCGAGCTTGACCAGCCCGTCGCACCGCACGTCGAGCACGAACGTCAGCCCTCGACGTTCGCCAGGCCCGCCAAAACGCTCAAGGACACCGGAGCGCTTCCGGGACCTCCGGGTCAAGCGGCGGAAGTCACAGCTGCCTAAGATCCGGGCCATCACGTCGGTGCAGCACAACCCGGCTATTCAAGCTCGGTTGAGAGAGCTGTTCGGCGGCGAGGACGAGGAGAACTCCCCCACGGAGGAGTAGACGATCCGGACCGGCGTCAACCTTCGCACCTTTCGGCGCGGGCAC
>NW_012047327.1:0-518 GCF_000956235.1 Wasmannia auropunctata
TGACGAGAGTGGTGCGCGGCGCCACCGCTAGGCGCCGCAGGCGCCACGACAAATCTCGTAAGGAAGAAACACCCACGCCCGGTATATGTATGACTCCGTGGGAGGTCCTCAGCTTGATTCCTCGCTTCAGGATAACGCGAGCTTACCTCGTAGGCCGTTATCCTGAAGCATATTGAGTCCTTGTAACCTCAGAGCGAGCTCGGCTCTTTTTGCGATCGGAGGGAAGCGGGAGTCCCGGCCTTTCGATCGAAAAAGTTTCCGCCAGGCCTCTGTCCCCTTCCTCTGCCTCCTTCCTCTGCCCACCCGGGCGAAGTTCACGCCGCAGTAGAAGGACGACCGCCACCATCCCGCGGGCAAAGAAGCGGGGACCGGACCGTCCCCCGGCCGCAGGAGCGCCCGTCGCCGCTCCACCCGGGAGTCTTCCTCCATCGGACCCCGAGCCGGAGCTATCGTGGAGGCTAGGACCCGAGCGCCCCCCAGCCGCAAGAGCGCCCGTCGCCCGACACCGGAGCCCTCCT
>NW_012047328.1:0-333 GCF_000956235.1 Wasmannia auropunctata
TATAATTAAATATTAAGAATAGACCGTTAATATTACATACAAATTAAGAAACGAAAAGCGCTAATACGGTCCAAGCGAATCTTTATGCTCGATAATATTATACTGTGTGAATCTTACAATTTATCGATTCAAATAAACCGCGTGCCCTGGATAGTTCTCGGAATATTCAGAGACAGGTTAATTGCTTCTTAATAATGCAGTTTACCTCAGAAATACGACTTAAATACAATATTTACAACAAAAACGATAAATGATATACACGTTGACAAGAGCATTAAAAGATCATGTGTAATGCATAAAATGGTTGATTCTGCAGGAAACGTGTGTAGACCA
>NW_012047329.1:0-348 GCF_000956235.1 Wasmannia auropunctata
AAATAATAGGAAGCTTTGCATGTGTATTATAACGCATTCGATTGAACGCACTCAGTTCGCATTAATGTATATCTAATCTCAATTTAAAAATGAAATGTAATAATAAAAACAATATATAATTAAGCATCAGAATAGACCGTTAATATTACATACAAATTAAGAAACGAAAAGCGCTAATACGGTCCAAGCGAATCTTTATGCTCGATAATATTATACTGTGTGAATCTTACAATTTATCGATTCAAATAAACCGCGTGCCCTGGATAGTTCTCGAAATATTCGGAGACAGGTTAATTGTTTCTTAATAATGCAGTTTACCTCAGAAATACGACTTAAATACAATATTTA
>NW_012047330.1:0-456 GCF_000956235.1 Wasmannia auropunctata
CGCGGAGTTCGTGGCTGACTAGACAGGAACTTTAACCATAAACATAAAAAAAATCACGAACGTTTTGATTCATTTTGGAGTCATCATCAGCCCATCATAATCAAAATTATTAATTTTTTCCCAGTATCAAACGACTGAATTACTATTGAGTTGTCAAAACTAGTGATATTTTTTACTACAGTAAAGAATACTTATAGGAATTAATATAGCAAACCCTCCGACAAAACTGGAAAGAAATAATAGGAAGCTTTGCATGTGTATTATAACGCATTCGATTGAACGCACTCAGTTCGCATTAATGTATATCTAATCTCAATTTAAAAATGAAATGTAATAATAAAAACAATATATAATTAAGCATCAGAATAGACCGTTAATATTACATACAAATTAAGAAACGAAAAGCGCTAATACGGTCCAAGCGAATCTTTATGCTCGATAATATTATACTGTGTG
>NW_012047331.1:0-313 GCF_000956235.1 Wasmannia auropunctata
TCCACTTAATTAGGATTGCCAAATTTCTTACGCTTACATCTTACGACCTTACGGAATTATATGTGCGAAGGCCTTAACAGCGAAATATATGACATATTATAGAACGAGTCGAGTTCGACAAACAAATTTCTAATTTCTACTACGATATAGTGTCGCCACTGTCAACGCGGAGTTCGTGGCTGACTAGACAGGAACTTTAACCATAAACATAAAAAAAATCACGAACGTTTTGATTCATTTTGGAGTCATCATCAGCCCATCATAATCAAAATTATTAATTTTTTCCCAGTATCAAACGACTGAATTACTATTG
>NW_012047332.1:0-1133 GCF_000956235.1 Wasmannia auropunctata
ATTGTAATGTTTTCATCAATTTACAAATGTATCATGCAAATAAAAAATTTGCCAGGTGTGGGGTTCGAACCCACGCTCCCAGATGGGAACCAGAACTTAAGTCTGGCGCCTTAGACCGCTCGGCCAACCTAGCTTCGTGTCCAAACCTATCTTCGAGTTGGTTTTACTGTGATGTTCAATATTTATTGAATGTTGTGATAAATTGCTTATAATGCATTATTTCTTTCTTATCAATAATGAATAATTATACAACTGAAACATTCACATTTATTGTTTATAAAAACTATATATTTTGTATAAAAATCTAGCCAGTACATATTTTAATAATGAAATATATAAAATTATTTCGAAATAAATAAAAATTATTTTATATTATCATAAAATGTGCATTGGTTATCAGAGGTCGGTCGTATTTAAAATAACATTATTTAAAATATGTATTTTAAATAACAAAAAGTAAAAGAGTTATTTAGTATTTATTATTTTAAATAGCTTCTTCTGATCTATTTTATATTTTATATTTTAAATACGTTTTTTGAAATTTATTTTTATATTTTTTATTTTAAATAAGTCGTGTTTTTGGAATCTATTTCATATTTGTTATTTTAAATAAGTTATATCAGTTACTTTACCGACTTCTGCTTATCAGGGATTGGTTATATATTTAAAAAAGCATTATTTAAAATATGTATTTTAAATAAGAAAAAGTAAAAGAATTATTTAGAACTTATTCTAAATAATTTCTTCTGATATATTTCTTATTTAATGTTTTAAATATATTTTTGAAATCTATTTTATATTTTTCATTTTAAATAAGTCATATTAGTTTTTTATTGACCCCTGCAATATTTTATTTTAAATAAGTGTCTGAAACCTATTTTATATTTATTATTTTAAATAAGTTGTATCAGTTATTTTACCGACCCCTGGTAAATTAGGGTCCATTTGACGCTCGCAACGCTCTTGGAATCATTTCATCCTTGTTGCTTATGAGATGTTAAACAGCCTTAAGGGGTTACACCACCTTGAGCGCCTTAAAAATCATAGGTAACTTTGGGAATTTTTTTTAGGAAAACAATAAAAGTAATACAAAATTCGTTTTAAGGCTTTAATAATACATGTCTTTAGAAGTA
>NW_012047333.1:0-637 GCF_000956235.1 Wasmannia auropunctata
ATGTGACACATATGATGTAATGTAACATGAAGTAACTTAGTTAGTTACTTCAAATTACTTATGTAACTAAATTACGTCAAACTATCACATATTAATAATAATTATTTATTTTTAAAATAAATTTCATTTGTAACCTTGAAATTTTTATTAATTTAGTTTAACCGTCGTATCCAAGCACACCCAACTCCCGCATCCACCCGCGATTTCCCCCACGAATCCACCCAAACATCTACCCACGCATCCAACCAAGCATGGACGCAGCCACAGACGCATCATGCAACGCACGCACGCATCCACGCACGTAAACATGTTATCCATCCAGGCATTACATAAGCACGAACGCAGCGACCGAGGCATCAATCAATGCACGAACGCAGCCACCGAGTCATCAACTGTGATGTAACTAAGATTACATCACATGTAATCTTAGTAATCTTAGTTACATAACGTTACTTATGTAACTAAATTACATCATATTACATTATATCACATTACTTATGTAACGAAATTACATCATATTACATTAAATAATTTATAATTTAATTTGATGTAATATGATGTAACTTAGTTAAATGTAATGTGATGTAATCTTAGTTACATCACATTACATTTAACTAAGTTACATCATATTACATCA
>NW_012047334.1:0-457 GCF_000956235.1 Wasmannia auropunctata
GATGATTTTAATTCTCTGCACTCCATCATTCCTAAATATGCTTGTTTAGAAGGCTAACAGAACAATATCTTAGTGAAATGGCCTTCAATTTGTAAGAAATTGGAACAGCTAATTATATCACAAGATGATATTGTGCATTATAATGATGTAAAAGAGTTTGTACCTCATTTACAAAATAAAGACTTATCTGACGGTGAGTATGATACTAGAAAATTTAAATGACTTTCTTTTTTAAAGAGAAATTTTGATATAACTAATAGCATAGAAATTATAGCATATATAAAAACTACTCTTTTTTTATAGAAGTTTTATTTAATTTGCTTTTTCATTTTCTTTATAGATGTTAGAGATTACGTTTTGTTACACATTTTATCTGTCATATGTAAGCCAAGTGGCAGAGTAAAAGTTGGAAAGAAGATATTCAAGCCATCAGTGGAAGAGGCAAGAGAAGCTTTTA
>NW_012047335.1:0-2216 GCF_000956235.1 Wasmannia auropunctata
CTAGTTATTTATATATATTAAACAGATTATTTATCATCGAAACAAATATCGATTATTAGCACATACACCCAGCTTGGCTCAACAGCTCCTTTATTGTACTAATTTGAATACGAGCCTCAAAAAACTGTCTAGGTTTAAAAATAATTTCATTTTTTGATAGCCAAAAGTAAAATAAATCAGTGATATATTAAATGTTATATTTACAAATATGCTTATTATATTATAATTCCAACTATTTTTTTAGAATCTTTATTTTATAAGTGAACTTATAGTTATATTTAACGTCTTAAAATATATTTTTTGCTTAAGTAACAATTAAAATGTGTAAATATGATAAGTCGGGGCTGGTTGTGACGGAGTATGTTGTTACAGTGTTTATTTTTGTTTTCAACCGAAACAAATTTAAAATAATGTTAGATTTCTGTAGTCTTTCCTTAGTGCAATCCTTATATTCCTTATATTTCCTTATATTTATATTTTTTTCCACTGTGATTTATGTAAGAGAAAGACTGATAAACGGTTATGTTTATATCATTAATGTTACATTAACGTGTATACTTATTTGAAAATTATAAATAAAGTTATGTTATGCACAATTTTTTTTATTTCCTTCAATTAAATATGTTATATTTTGAAATCTGGATGTGTAACGACTGATTCCAGTAATTGTAACAATTGACTCCGGATATGAAGCCGGTTGTTACAAGTTACATTACTTTACATTTTCCATTAATACAACCAAATTAGTTATATTATTAAATTATAAAAATAATTTCAATGTTGTTGAAGCATGTGGTTATTGAAAAATATCTGCGGTATTTATTTCATTTATTAGTTACATGTAAAAAATTCATTAAAAAACTGTATCAATCAACCCCGGTCTCCCCTACTCTGTCTGGAGTCTATCTGGCTGTTGCTTGGTTACTATATAATTGTCTTTTCTATTCGACACTCATTAATTATAAATGTTCTGATGCGTTATAATTTTGAAATTAGAGATTAAAAGATTAAAAAAAGATTATTTAACATAATTTATTACGCTATAGAACTTGAAAAATTCTTTTCTTCATTACTTACACTTACTTTATTAAAAATTAAGTAGAATATTAGAATTAGTAAGATACATTTAATTAATTTGATTAATAAAATCTTCATAATAAAATATTAAGTTTATTAGGAAGATTAAATAATGGAAAATCATGAATAATTTACTCATTGTCAGTATTAGGTTCATTGTATTATATATGCCAATATTAATATTCGATTCATATTTATAATAATTTATAAAAACGTTCTTCATTATAAACTTGTACAAAAAATCCAAAATCTTTTGATTTATTGTATTGTATTAATTATTTTGTATTGTATTAATTGATGTATTGTATTAAGGGGTTAGTATACCCTGACAAGATAAAAAACAAGCTAATTTTTAGGAATTTTTTTCTGGCAAAATATAAATAATACATGAAATCCGTTTAAATCATTATCTTTATTATAAATTCAAGTGTCCAAATAAATTTTTTGGTAAAAAAAAAATTAAAATTCCCACTGTAGGGCTCCATGTAGCGCAAGACCGTTTTTTTACGGTGTACTTGAAATCTCTCGTCAGTATAATCTCACAATCAGACAAAAAAAAACAATATGGTCATAATCTACAACGTATTGTTTCTCGTCTGACGGAGAATTTTATCGTTTCACCTTTTTGGCGTCGAAAAAATAATTCTTGAATTTGAGACACTTATCAAATGGCTGCTCCAAATAACTGATTTGTATGTTTAATAATTAATGTTATTTTATTTAATTTCATTCTTATATTATATTTCATTATTTATAAATTTTATATTTATTTCAGTCCACATCATCGGCATTATGAGATACTTGCTGATAAAATATGTAATCAATTTCCCACAGAAAAGGTAATATTTTAAAATTTCATGATGTTTCTCTGAAAATTAGCTCTGTCTAAAATTAATTTCTTACATTTTTGTTGTTAACTACATTATACACATTTCTATGATTTTCTAGAAATCAGTTTATTATATATCTCCAAAAACAGAAGGAGAAAAGCAGCAATTAGCTAAAGGCAAATTGCCTATGAAAGTAAAAAACGCTAAAGCCTGGCTGCGCAAGAAAGGAGCAATTTCACCTTCTAAAACAAAGAAAAAAAAACTAAATAAAGACGATTCGGCTCTTTCTCTGGATGGTAAATAATATTT
>NW_012047336.1:0-484 GCF_000956235.1 Wasmannia auropunctata
CAAAAATTATTTACAAATCTTTCTTGCAATCGGTAATCAGACATGATAAGCTACTTGTATAAAAATTTTTGAAAGCGATGGAAAAAAAATAACAAAAACCACAAAAACGAATTCGCGTCACAATAACCCATTACCCAGATAACGAGGATTCGACCGAACACCGATGCAAACTTGTGTAAGTTATATAAAATAAATGTTCATTGAGTTAATCGAATGTTTGAACTTTTTCCACTACTTTGCCACCACACATTTAGTAAAAATATGAAATAAAAATTAAAACATATTTTGTAATATTAACCGTGGAAAAGACATTAAAAATGTAAAAAAACCGCCAAGTATATTTTTTAACGTTTTTACCTCAAAAAAATTGTATTAGATTGAAAAAAATGAGACCTTCGTATCATCTTAAATATATAATACGACTTCGAAAAAAAAACTATTAAATCATAAAAAAAACCTAAGTGGCATTATCTTCAATATATAA
>NW_012047337.1:0-1209 GCF_000956235.1 Wasmannia auropunctata
TTGTCGGAGCTGGTTAGCCGGCCTTCCGCGCCGTCGTTGTTCGCCCGTCCGGAATTTTCGCGAGAATTTAAATTACGTCGACCTATCGGGTTGTGCGTCGAAGATCGGAGATAGCTCGGATATTATATAAATTTGGTTCGCTCACGCGGGCCTGGCGCCCAAACCCCGCTTACATCTGCGGAGACGATTACTGTAACGTCTGAATTACTTGTATCTCCGATCGGGACGCGAAACTCTGCTCAACCCGGACGTGCGAACTCCCGACAAGATTGCCTCGCATCTACGCGTGCGGTCGCAGTACATATACAACATATATTTAAAATAATTAACAGTGAATTTCCATACCACCCAGGAGGTTTCACTAATGGCGCGTTAGGTTTTTTTAAGTAGACCTTCGCCTGAAGCCCTATTTTACTATTCTGTTAATGTCTTAATAATTTGTTTAAATTATTGTTATAACGTGTAATAAAATAAAAATAACGAGGGTTACTTAAGAGGTAATTGGTTTATATAAAATATTGAGACTTAATATACAAATAATATTTTTATTTTTTATTTAAAATCAAATTTTAATAAAATTGGGGTTTATAAAAATTAAGATTTATGTACCCTCTGCCTCTTCCTCTTCCTCCTCTAGTTCCTCTCCCGCCTCTCCCGCCTCTTCCGCCTCTTCCGCCGGGGCCTCCTCGTCCTCCTTGTCCTCCTCTTTCTCCTCTCCCACCTCTCCCACCTCTCCCTCTTCGCCATTGCCCTCTCGTGCTTTCCATTAATGTTTCCAACATTAATTGTTTTAAATCTTGTTTCTAATAAAACATTAAAAAAACTTTTAAAAATTTTAAATACGTTTATCGAAATAAATATTGATATATGGAAATAAGAGAGTAGTACTGTATTAAGTGTGTACATGTGTTTGCAATGTTTGCGCTATAAATTTGCTATTACAATTGAAATTTAAAATAATATATTTATTTCGGCCAAGAAAGGTGCACATTGCAAATGTGTGCAAAAATTATTTACAAATCTTTCTTGCAATCGGTAATCAGACATGATAAGCTACTTGTATAAAAATTTTTGAAAGCGATGGAAAAAAAATAACAAAAACCACAAAAACGAATTCGCGTCACAATAACCCATTACCCAGATAACGAGGATTCGACCGAACACCGATGCAAACTTGTGTAAGTTATATAAAATAAATGTTCATTGAGT
>NW_012047338.1:0-323 GCF_000956235.1 Wasmannia auropunctata
TCCTAAGCCTCCACCTAACGAACCGCCCCCTCTACCATTGTCGGAGCTGGTTAGCCGGCCTTCCGCGCCGTCGTTGTTCGCCCGTCCGGATTTTTCGCGAGAATTTAAATTACGTCGACCTATCGGGCTGTGCGTCGAAGATCGGAGATAGCTCGGATATTATATAAATTTGGTTCGCTCACGCGGGCCTGGCGCCCAAACCCCGCTTGCATCCGCGGAGACGATTACTGTAACGTCTGAATTACTTGTATCTCCGATCGGGACGCGAAACTCTGCTCAACCCGGACGTGCGAACTCTCGACAAGATTGCCTCGCACCTACGC
>NW_012047339.1:0-435 GCF_000956235.1 Wasmannia auropunctata
CCGTGTCACTTATCTCACCCGCGATCGTCTGTAATTCGCACAGGCATCCTGGCGTGGCGTTAGTCCGCTAAGGATCGGCGCCGGAATACGCGCTCCGCCCCGCGCGTCCCGCGAGTGCCACGCGAGGTACTCGCCCTTGTATTCTCTCGCCCTGCGAGACCACCGAAAATACATGTTTTCTTAATTTCTATTAAATACAGGAGCCATTATTTTCTGTCCCTGTCGCTCTCCTAAGCCTCCACCTAACGAACCGCCCCTCTACCATTGTCGGAGCTGGTTAGCCGGCCTTCCGCGCCGTCGTTGTTCGCCCGTCCGGAATTTTCGCGAGAATTTAAATTACGTCGACCTATCGGGCTGTGCGTCGAAGATCGGAGATAGCTCGGATATTATATAAATTTGGTTCGCTCACGCGGGCCTGGCGCCCAAACACCGCTA
>NW_012047340.1:0-524 GCF_000956235.1 Wasmannia auropunctata
ATAAACGGGCTTCGCCGCAGATCTCGGGCCACGTGCCCGTGCACGCCGCGAACGCGTGAACCGCGTGCGCCCGCGCGCCGACCGCCGTCATCGCGCCCGCAGTATATCGGACGCCCGGATTGTCTCGGGCAAATACTTGGACTTGTAATTTCCGACGAGGAGACGGAATCGAACGATAGTCGCTCACTGTAAAACGCCCACGCGACGCGATTGCAGATCTTCGGCCTCGTGCACAAGGGGACTATTTGAATGCCGCGGAGTAACTCCGCCAGGCGTACCGCCGTTCCACCGCGAAGCATCGCGAGATTGCCTAAAGAGAGTCGTTCGGTTCTCGTCATCCCGGTCCGCTATCCGACACACACCCGTGTCACTCATCTCACCCGCGATCGTCTGTAATTCGCACAGGCATCCTGGCGTGGCGTTAGTCCGCTAAGGATCGGCGCCGGAATACGCGCTCCGCCCCGCGCGTCCCGCGAGTGCCACGCGAGGTACTCGCCCTTGTATTCTCTCGCCCTGCAAGACCA
>NW_012047341.1:0-383 GCF_000956235.1 Wasmannia auropunctata
TGCCGTGATCGTCACCACTACCTGACGTGATTATTGTAAGGGACGCAGGATCCACTACCAGGACTGAGTATCGAAAGTCTACGAGAGTTAAGAGTTGGGGAGCCTACGGTGAGACGAACGTCGCTACTTTTGTTGAGTCGCCAAGTTTCGCGAAGCGAGAGGGCCGTGCTAGAGTAAAGATTTCTTCAGCGTAGCGGCCGTGAGTGCCGTGTAAAGTAGAGTTGCGAATATTACGTGTTCCGCGAACTAGAGATTGCACCGCCCGCTCGATTGCGCTAATTTCGAGTCATTAAGATGGTCGCCTTTGCGTTCGCCCTCGCCCGGCCAAGTCACCGCGTGTTTGTATCGTGTAATTGTAAGTCGCGAGAGCGTTCGTTTTGCCA
>NW_012047342.1:0-662 GCF_000956235.1 Wasmannia auropunctata
GGCTTTGACTAAACTTTATTGTAATCATAGTGATCATTTAGAAATATTATTTATGTTAGAGAGCAGAAAGACATGATTAATTTTTACATGATAAAGGGACAACTTTAATATGATAAAAATTGTAGCGTTCTTTTTAACGAATCCAAGATGTGTGATATAACGACATTATTTTACAAATTATACAATTTATTTTAGTTTAAAGTTTTGCTGGCGACTGTTACCTTTTCAGTTTCGGCCCTGAGGTATGGTCAACTTCCGACTTTCGCGTTGACAATTGACGTGTAATGTTTTTATTTGATCATAGTACCCACATCAGTGCAAGAGTCGAAAGTTGGCCATACCTCAGGGCCGAAACTGAAAAGGTAACAGTCGCCAGCAAAACTTTAAACCAAAATAAATTGTATAATTTGTAAAATAATGTCGTTATATCACACATCGTTGGATTCGTTAAAAAGATTCATTAAAAAATCATATTAAAATTGTCCCTTTACCATGCAAAAATTAATCATGTCTTTCCGCTCTCTGACATAGATAATATTTCTAAATGATCACTATGCTTACAATAAAGTTTAGTCAAAGCCGTTTAATTTGATATTATATATTATATATTTATTATATATTATAGGTCTATCTCTATTAGTTGACGAGATAAAAAGGGGTGG
>NW_012047343.1:0-577 GCF_000956235.1 Wasmannia auropunctata
CCCTCGCATACATATGTGCGCGGTATGTATCCTTCGTTTATACTTACGTTATTTACCTGGACTGGGATTGTCACGCGAGATCTTGGCGGTACCTTCGTTGACCTAATTCGCGAAAACGGAATTGTTGTACCGTGCCAAGTGATCGTTTGCTTCGTAAAATCAATTTGTGATGCATCCCGCAAGAAGTCCGATCCTAAAATGCCTTCCTGCGTTATGGGGAAATCATTAGGTACTACGTGAATTACGACCGCGTAGTTTCGGAATTTCGTTTCGATTACTCCGAGCGTTTCAATCTGACCATCAGTTATTCCGCTAAGGAATAATTTTTGGTTGGTTAGAATTCGGGTTTCGGGGTCTACGCGGCGTGCTTTTATGAGGTTCAGTGCGGCACCCGTGTCGATCATGAAATTCGTATCATGCAATAAGCCGTCGACGGTGTTACGTCTCGAAAGGATTGCTTATCAAATATTTATTTTATTAATGACGGAAAATTATTGTCAATTCTGGTTGAGCGGACTGAAGAAATCACAAGAGAATTCGTTAGAACGATTATGAAACCGCTGTCACCAATTTGCTT
>NW_012047344.1:0-480 GCF_000956235.1 Wasmannia auropunctata
TGTCCGAATTCCTCGGAATTTAGGTGCTCCAACCGGAGGAGTCGTTTTATGACAGCGGCATGATCCTCTATTAGCTCGGTCGTTACCAGAGCCATTTGCGTGGTCTTGAGTTGAGTCGCATTTTTTGTCTCAGGCCCTAGGGCAGAGTTTTTTGCTTCGGCTCGACTTGTATAGCCGGGGTTTGAAAGTGAGATCCTTTCGACCTCTTCGATAGTCACCGTGGGGATTTCTATTTCCCGTTCGGTGGTATTTATGTTGTAAATATTTATGAGGGCCCTACCATTACGGTTCGCGACTAACGCTTCGCCTAAGTATACGCCCTCGCATACATATGTGCGCGGTATGTATCCTTCGTTTATACTTACGTTATTTACCTGGACTGGGATTGTCACGCGAGATCTTGGCGGTACCTTCGTTGACCTAATTCGCGAAAACGGAATTGTTGTACCGTGCCAAGTGATCGTTTGCTTCGTAAAATCA
>NW_012047345.1:0-378 GCF_000956235.1 Wasmannia auropunctata
TGGTTATTCGTGTACGCTGGTCGGTTCTGACTGGCTTTCTCCGATGCCAGGTACCGCTTGCTCCGCTACTGCTGCGGTGGGGGTGCACTCCTGGTGGGGGCGCCTGTAGGCCAACTTTAATTTGTCCGCGTGAACTACCCGCGTCTGGGTACGACTTATCTCTAATCTTACATTATTATTATCTAGAAGTTCTATAATACGATATGGACCGACATACTGATCCGCTAACTTATTCTTCCTAGGTTCTTTTAACAAGTATACACTATCATCTAACTTAAAATTACGCGTGTTTATCCTACGGTCATAGTATGATTTGGATCGTTCTTTGGCGGCTATTAGGTTTTCACGGGCTATTGCCTAAGCATCCCTGAGTCTATT
>NW_012047346.1:0-436 GCF_000956235.1 Wasmannia auropunctata
GTCCTCGTTTGAATATATACCGCTAGTCGCCAAGGAATCGGGACTAACGTATTTCCACGAAGAGCGCGCGAGGGGCCGTATTGTTGGCGGGGCCAATGCTTCAATCGGCTTATTCACGATTCGGAACCAGTTTTCTTGGATTTTATACATCGTCGGTAGAAGATTGCTGCAGTCTCGTGCCGTACTTTTGCTCGTCAGGATGCGGGAGCGTGGTAGCAGGAACATCGAAGTGTTGCGGTATGCTACCGGGAGTTCGCTGTAGCACCCATCAGTATGTCGAATCTTGCACTCAACAGGGTGGCACTTAATTATGTGGATTACTTCACCCCCCATGACTGCTGTATAGCCTGGCGACTTCATGATTCGAAATGCCATCTCATCTGGAGCGATGGCTGCCAGGGATAATGCGTTCTGGAGGACTTGCCTCTCCAGAGCG
>NW_012047347.1:0-427 GCF_000956235.1 Wasmannia auropunctata
CTTGCCAGCCCGCTCAGAGATGTGTATAAGAGACAGGAATTAGAATGCGTAATAATAAACTAACGATTTTCAGTGGTCAATAATTATAAACTTAATAGAAAAATATAAAAATATAAAAATATAAAAATATATAAAAATAAAAGTATATAATAATATATATATAATTATATAAAAATATAATATTTAAAGACAATATATAAAAAATATATAAAATGTTTTATGTTTTTGAATATTTTATGTTATTTTATGTTATTTTATGTTATTATAACATTACAAAATTTCTTTTATTAACGTTTATGCAAATAAAAATACTCTATAGAATGTATATTGTTATTAATACAAATATTTGCTTTCTTTTCCTCATCTCTCGTCAAAGAGATCTCCCCACTCAACCGTGAAAACCAACTGCGCATGCGCGATTGAACAA
>NW_012047348.1:0-493 GCF_000956235.1 Wasmannia auropunctata
TCGAAATGCCAATCAACAAGTTTGGAACGTCGCTCGGAAAAAGTTGGAACCATACTAATAGAGCGGATTACTTAGAAATTACGTGCGCAATAATGTTCTTTGCATGACTGACTTTGATGTAAAGTCGCGCAAGATTCGACGCGTAGCGCTACCTGTAAACGATGGTGACGCTGCCAACAAACGATACGTGCAACAGAGTGTGCAAATTTTGAAAGATCGACAGAATGAAATTGAGAAGAAGATGACCGCACTGTTACGTCCAGACCCCAGGATATTTGTTTGGGCGTGTAGATAGAGAGAGTGAGTCTCGTGCGTGAACGAGATGGAATTGGAAGTGGAGGGGGTAAGGAAGAACGTAACTAAGTAAGCTATCTCGCAGGTACGCACAGAGGCGCACGATGCGAGTCGAAGGCGCTTTGCAAAGGTTCGAAACAAGTCAATGTCCTTAAAAGGACACTATTACTTCGTTTATTGAACCAGCGCGTTCGTTGGT
>NW_012047349.1:0-378 GCF_000956235.1 Wasmannia auropunctata
ACAATGATTCGATTTCGAATCGATCGCTTAGCTATTTTGCTTCTTTTATATCTCCCGCGCGACCAATCTCGTACATGCGTACACTGACGAGCAAAAATAAGTTGTACTTTGGTGTAAGATAGGTGCAGACGAGCGCGCCATCCATGGATTGGTCATGAATGACCGACCGCGTTCGTCTGCACTTATCTACACCGAAGTAAATTCATTTTTGTCTCCTCACTATACGTATGCGCTCTAGGGAGAAATATTTTTCCTGCGCATGTGCATTGCGTTCGGTTCGAGTAAGTTCATAAGGATCATTTTCGCGTGTCTATGGCATCGGAAATATAAACTTATTGCAATTACGTGATCGCCGCGTCGTTTACGGACTATACATTG
>NW_012047350.1:0-615 GCF_000956235.1 Wasmannia auropunctata
TCGGACCGGCGAACCTTCGGCCGACGTCCGGTCCTCCGAGTAAATTTCAAACCGCAACCGTATATCACAATCAGGGTTAAAACATACCGCGTCGAGGCACTAATAGACACAGGATCCGAAATTTCACTGGTTAGCGAAGAAATGGCAAAAACCATCGAAAAATGGGGCTTCCGGAGACAAAGCGGAACGGAGACAATTCAACTAGCAAACGGGCAACGCGCAGACATACCGGGCCAAATAAGCATACAAGTAACAATCGGGACAAAAACAATAATGCACACGTTTAGAATCATGCCAAGCCTAGAAAGTGAACTCTTGATAGGAATCGACCTATGGGCACGAACCGGCTACTAGAGGTGTGCGAATAGTTCGAATTCGAATCAAATCGAATCGAATCTACTGTGATTCGATTCGATTCGTTTCCGAATCTGTAAGATTCGAAATCGAATAGTTCGAGAAATTCGAATCAACAATGATTCGATTTCGAATCGATCGCTTAGCTATTTTGCTTCTTTTATATCTCCCGCGCGACCAATCTCGTACATGCGTACACTGACGAGCAAAAATAAGTTGTACTTTGGTGTAAGATAGGTGCAGACGAGCGCGCCATCCATG
>NW_012047351.1:0-628 GCF_000956235.1 Wasmannia auropunctata
GTACAATAAGCTAGTGCAAGCGATAAATCTTACGAAATCTGATCAAGGTCTTGAAGGCTTGCCGTGCACAATATCCGGATGGGGAGTTACAACGGTAATATTAAATTCATGATACGTTTTTGTAATTGTATGTATTTATAAAATGAGACATCTTTTAGAAAAATTTATTATTTCTTTTGTATGTATAATAACAAGTTAGAGGTAATAAGTGAGAAGACATTTTAATGCAATCACCTTCTTTTAGGAAAATGGAAATCTTTCGAATATCTTACAAGAACTTGAGTTGACAGTTCATCCGCAGAATAGTTGCGAGCAAGTACATTGGAGATTGACAGATAGCCATATCTGTGCTTTGTCCTCTAACAATGGAACAGGAGCATGTAATGTAAGTCATCGATCGTAATCTTAATATCGTAAAACGAATTGACACATGTATATTTTTGGTTCAATATTAAAAGAATAGTAATCATATAAATAATTATAATATTAAAAGCAGCTAATTATATGCGATTAAATTTTGCGTTAAATTGTGCTGTAACGCAACTCAGTACATATTTTTAATATATCTTTACAAAAATATAGATAATATAAAATATTATAATACTAAAAGCTGATCAAATTATATATC
>NW_012047352.1:0-3042 GCF_000956235.1 Wasmannia auropunctata
GATTAAATTTTGCGTTAAATTGTGCTGTAATGCAACTCAGTACATATTTTTAATATATCTTTACAAAAATATAGATAATATAAAATATTATAATACTAAAAGCTGATCAAATTATATATCAATTATATTTTTTACATTAAAATTATTATAACAATAATTTGCAATAATAAGTATAATTCATTACTGTCGTACATATAATATTAATATTTTAATTATTAATGTTTCAATATCAATCTCGATTCCAGGGTGATTCTGGTAGTCCATTAGAGGCCTATGGAGAACAAGTTGGAATTCTTTCTTTCAATAATCGTTGCGCTAATGGAGAACCAGACGTTTACACAAGAGTGCCCAAGTTCCTCTCTTGGATCGCTGAGAATAAGAAGATTTAAAAGATATTTAATCTATCTATTAAAATTCCACTTCGTTTAACGTAATTTACAATTTACATAATAGTATATTATAGTTTGAGCAAAATATAAATTATTTCTGCAAAATAAATGATTTCTCTATCAGTGAAATAAATTGTCAATGCAAATAATAAAATAATAACAAATCAATCATTATTCTTCTTTTTAATAGTTTTTAAGAGTGATCGCTATTTTATCGATGAAAAATGTCATTTTAATTATGTTATGCAAAATTGAGAAATTTATAAACTTATCTGTAATATTGTTATAAATGCGTTAGACGAAATCAGCAAAGAAGAAATCCTTTGAAATATAAATAAAAGAGATAATTTTAATTAAATTTGTGTTTTTTGCTGCTATAACTTTTCTTACTCTAAGGGGACACAACTGAGTGCTTCCCTCCGCTTTTAATCAGCTTCGAATATATTAAAGTATAGACAAAAATGAGAAACATATATTTTTTTATAAATCCTTACATGTTAAAAATAAAACGCTCATTTGAAAAATATACATTTTTTTCTAAATATCGTCTATACCGCTAAAGATATAAGAAAATATTCTAAAGTAAAAGTTTTACAGTTTCAAATGCAGTTTCCATGGCGCGTTTAAATTTTTGGAAGATAAGAGTAGTTTGAAAATTATTGTTGATGTACTTAAAAATATGATGTTTTCAAAATTTCAAATGTATGTTATTAGCATATACAAAACGCACACATACATTAGATATATACATATGCGATACTATACACGCATATATGCAAAAATAAGATTTCAAATATTAAATAACTTTGATTAGATAACAATTTTAAGAATGTACCATTTTTATTTTAATCACAGATATAATTCGGAATCTTATTTGTATGAAACAATTAACTCCGAAATTTATCTGTAAATATTTAATTTTATGCATCATGTCCACTCTAAAGTTTTCTGAAATTTAGGATATAATCATTTACTTCCATTCTCTTTGTTTGATAAGGTACTTCCTTTGATAAGAAAAACTTCCGCTTTTATCATTTAATTAACATATACGCAATACGGATAATAATATTTTATCATACGATACTGCGTTAAGAAAAATTCGTCAGAAAATCGTCACAATCACATGATTTATATCTTTCTTACAATAACGTCAGAAACATATATAAAGTTACGGATGCATCTATCCCCTTCAGTTCCAGGCAAGAAATCTGCAATCAAAGATGCACGCATTCGCATGTCTTATATTTGTCGTTCTGATATACGCCATTGAAGGTATTCATAAAATAACTTATAAATATTTTACTTTTAAATTTGCAACTCTTTCTCGAACAGCTCATTAAGTTATAAAATCAACATGATGTTTAATTATTGTTGTTAAAAGTTCATATAGAGTGCTTCTAATGACAAACGCATATTGACATAGAAGTCCAACATTCAGTGAAAGACAAAAACAGAATGATTCTTGTCTCTTGCTGTTTCTTTCATTATAATATAACAGATATATTATTTGGCGCTTGTATTAATAATTAATTCATTTTTGTAAATAAGGAGCTTCGTCTCCTTATATCATTGGCGGCAATGATGCTCCCATCGGCAAATTTCCGTATCAGGTATCATTGAGATTAGACGGCAAACATCGATGCAGTGGATCTATTCTTGATAATCTTAATGTGTTAACTGCAGCGCATTGTGTTGTCGGGTATGTTAAACAATTCTTAAACTATATCATACATTCTTTTTTTTACAGCGAAATTTAATTGTAAAACTAGTCTTTTAACACGTGAAATGGACACAATGTACGAAATGTATATATCTAGTAAACTGTCTACAATGTAACAACAAATTAGCAGCAAATTTGCTCAGATATTGCAATACACATCCGGTATCATCTACGTAGACATTAAACAAAGCATGCCGATATAATCTAACAGCAGACTGTCGGCAGAAATTTAACAGAATTTTTTCGACAATATTTAAACAAACTATATCACTTAAATGGTTACAAAATGGCAGATTTTGTTTAGTTTATGCAATCAATTTGCCATTATATTCTATTAGCAGATTATGTTATATTTCTGCTGGTAATCTATCGATAAATATACTAGAAATAATGTCCTTTAATACAGCGTTATTCCTTATAGAAAAGTGAGTCGGAAAACTCTGAATCATTTTTTTCTACAATACTTAATGAAGTTGAATTACTACAATAATTACTTCATTGAACATTGTGGACAAAAATGGTTCAGAACCTTTTAACTCAGGACTTTTCAATTCAGTTTTTTTATAAGGAATAACGCTATTAAGATACATCCTCTATACAAACAATTTCAAAATCTAAATCTGTTCTTGACAGATTTGGGTTCTCATACCTATGGATTCCTTTATTTTTCTTATTTGGATTCTTTTTTTATTGTTAGATTGAAATGTTCACCGGAGAAACTGAAAGTTCATGTCGGTACAAACTTCTTGAATGGATTAGGATATATTTATGACGTAACCGATATCAGCGTCAATCAAAATTACGACAATTATTTATTTCTAAATGATATCGCCTTGGTTCACCTTAAAAGTCCAATTAGGTACAATAAGCTAGTGCAACCAATAAATCTTACGAAATCCGATGAAGGTCTTGAAGGCTTGCCGTGCACAATAT
>NW_012047353.1:0-357 GCF_000956235.1 Wasmannia auropunctata
TGGAAGATATGAATTTTTAAACATTGGGGAAAAGAGGCTTCAACGCAGGTAACACGGCAATTTTAAGATAGGATAATTCTACGTGTTTGATAAACGTATTAACTTTAAATAGAACTCCATAACAGAATCATAAAAAAATTTGAAAAGTCTATCTCAGATTGAAATTAAGTATTTAAATTAAATTATTCAGAAATTTGTGTTACCGTTTTTATAATTTCTATAATTGCGAATTGTTCTGTAGTCACAACGGTCAAACATTATTATCGCAAATATCGTGCATCTTCTGTGCGTTGTTCAAAACAATAAAAGAAAAGCGAAAAAAGGAAAAAGAATTTAATCATAGCAAGATATATTTTA
>NW_012047354.1:0-479 GCF_000956235.1 Wasmannia auropunctata
ATAGTTTCTTCTCCTTCTCATATATCTTCATAAGTTTTAATGTCGACTCTTAACAACACTGGCCAGTGATCCTTTCTCGCTTTTAACAAACCAAGCACTGACCTTTACGCACAAGACGTAACTTGTTTTAATTTTATGTACCACAAGTAAGATAGCGTAAGATAGCAAAGGTAAGATAGCATAGTATGATAGCGTAAGATAGCAAAAGGAAGATAGCATAGTAAGGTAGCAAAACTTATCACAAATACTCGAAACCGTATTTTTTTTTTTAATTCAGATATACAGTCGCAAATAGAAACATCGTGATCGTGTAAAGAGAATTAATCTGAAGTACAAACGATTGTCGCATTTAACCATACCTTTTTTCGAAAGCTTTGTTTTTTCATTGATTACAATAGTAATTTTTATAACACATTATCAAATAATATTAGTGAATTTTAAAGAGCCTGATGTAATGTTGTGGATTATCGTAAGAAATG
>NW_012047355.1:0-493 GCF_000956235.1 Wasmannia auropunctata
TTTTTAAATTTTATATTTTAACTTAATATTTAAACAAACTTATTATTTAAATTTATTAACATAATGTTGTTTCTATAAAGTTTAAGTATTATTTATTAAGTTAGTTAAAGTCATTAGGTTAGTCACGAAGTTAGTTTCGTGTATTGATATGTATAAAAGGAGCCATCGGATGTACCGTGCCTGAGCGCGCGAATTTCAGCCGCTAATATTGGTTAACTTAAATCGTTTATAATTTGAAAAGTATTATAGCCTTGACATTTTTGTATTAGGATTTTCGTCTCAAAATGATCTTAGGAACACGTCCTTAAAAGGAAATCCGGTAGAGGTGGGACACCCTGTATATATCAAGCGACGCAGTAACAGCGCGAAACCAAGTACATAAAAAAGAGTGATGACCGCGTGACTGCGTGTCTGCGTGTTACGTCATTGTGCAAATGTCGTGATACTACCATAGCTTTAACTGAAATTCTTATGTCAAACATACTTTCAATTC
>NW_012047356.1:0-420 GCF_000956235.1 Wasmannia auropunctata
GATTGTGGCAGATAAAGATGGGCTGGGACGATCCACTTCCAGAAGCGTTCTTGGATAAATGGAAGAATTTCCAAGAAGCTTTAGGAGAAGTCAATACATTACGTGTACCACGATTAGTTGTTAGTTCGCTAGAGAGCAATAAATTCTATCTTCAGGGCTTTTGCGATGCTTCCGAAAGCGCATACGGTGCATGTATATATACAATCCACGAACGAGACTAGTCAAGAGATCACGAGTAAGCTGCTATGTTCCAAGGCAAAGGTAGCTCCCTTGAAAAAGCAGTCTATACCTAGATTAGAATTGTGCAGCGCATTACTATTAGCGAAATTAATCGATAATGTAAAACAGGCAATTCGCATAAAAATTGATGGAATATACGCGTGGTCTGACTCCATGGTCGTACTGCACTGGCTCCGTGGA
>NW_012047357.1:0-674 GCF_000956235.1 Wasmannia auropunctata
ATCCAGCCTCGTTTCTAAACGGAACTCTCTTTTGATTTTTCCTTTCTTTAAAGATAAATCATTTCTCGGAGATTGGACGTAACACCTATTTTGCTAAGATTTTTCCTTGTCCTACCGCTGTTCAAAGGAGAAAAAGAAGCCACACTTACATACCACACGAGAGAAAAGAGGGCGAACTTATACGCGCCTTGCCCATATATTTTAACTTCGTATATTTATATTGTTTTTAATTGTTCCTTTATTTTTTGGCGGGCAACACCCATATTTTAGAAATAGTAAACACATACCAAACACATTTACATATAGTATACAGGGTGTCCCACCTCTACCGGATTTCCTTTTAAGAATGTGTTCCTGAGATAATTTTGAGGCGAAAATTCTAATACAAAAATGTCGAGGCTATAATACTTTTCAAATTATAAACGATTTAAGTTAACCAATATTAGCGGCTGAAATTCGCGCGCTCAGGCACGGTACATCCGATGGCTCCTTTTTTACATATCAATACACGAAACTAACTTCGTGACTAACTAACCTAATGTGTTAGCGTTCAATGTACAAGCGTTGCTCTTAATCGTATATTTATATTCTTATTTTTGAACGACGCGCTCTATTATACATGCAGAATGGCGGTGCGCGCGCGCCACCGGCGCTAGAGGCGCTTTCCCTTCGTT
>NW_012047358.1:0-1352 GCF_000956235.1 Wasmannia auropunctata
CATCATATAGTGGAATTCTCTTTATCATTATTTTCTTATAATTCTCGCTCTTTAAACCTGGATTAATCCATATATCAGTGTCCATCGTCTCATCTAAATTTTCCACTTCAGTCTTACACAGTCTCGGTAAAATCGTAATGGATGTTATCATTCCATAACCAGCCCTTTGCTTTAGGATAGCCTTCAGTTCCTCCATGGTAGGCGGCTGCGTCTTGCAGTTCAATTGTTTCATAATTACCGACAAAGTACTGAGATATTCGTTTAACAGAATATCTCTCTTGTTTTCACTAACATCCAAGAAAAGTCTTGTATTGAAAAAATATAAAAGATCGACTGCCGGTGATGCGTATACGCTCAATTGAAAATCTACCTGTAATCCCAAACCAATTTTTTTGATTAATCGCTCTCTTGACTTCTGACAATTAAATTTGAAATGAAATTAAAGCATCGGCAACGAAGTGGAACTCGTGTTTAAGAAATCTTGGTAGAAATTTGAGAGTTTACAAGCGAACACATGACGGTTGTACTCGAATTGAACTGGATTTATTGCATTATTTATAACACACTGCGTTTTCAGTATCTTAAATTAATTATTGTCGCTTCTAGACCGCTAAAGCCGATATTGTTAATAAAATACGACATGTACATAACAGTCTCTCGAAAAAAGAATTATTGTTATTACTTGTTATATTTACTTTGTTTTTTTATGTAAAGTTATACCATTACATTCAATTGTAAACATTAAGAAAAATTCAGGAATGTAAATATTGGAAATAAATAGAAAGAAGTAATTGGGCGAAGACGCGAAGTCATGTTTAAATGACGTTTGTGATAATTTACATTTTTCTAAATTAAACAAATATAATTTTAAAGTTAATTTGCTATTTTAACAATATAAATTGTATTACATGCAAGTAAATTAGACTTTGCAAATTATTTCATTATATTTAATCCTAATTCTTAACTAATCGCAATATGAAGTAGCAATAATATTAAATTAATGAGCACTCGTGTTTGTAAGAAATATAGAACTTTTTATAACGAGATGATACTTACAAAAATAGAATCAATGGGTTTGCCATCATTGTCATATTTGAACAGTATATTGTTCACGTGAAAATCACCGTGATTAATGACATTAAAGTCATCTTCAGAGAGCTTAGTTGCATTTATTCCAATTTGATATATGTGATCGGTGAGTTTATTAATTTTTTCCGAGTATCTATTATATAATAATGAAAATCATAATATAAGTATAAAGAAATGTGTATTTATAAGGCCTGATTTTGACCCCCCTCAAATTTTTGCCTCGTCAAAATATATATCTCTCAAAATAGTTTACACTCATCTCA
>NW_012047359.1:0-717 GCF_000956235.1 Wasmannia auropunctata
CAGGAGAGATGTTGAATTGATTCCCGTAAACGATATATTGATTAATGACATTACGGCTGATATACGTAAAGAGAATAACGCCTGGAGCATCTTTGTTACAATATTTCTCGAGGCAACGCAGAGTAAAGACGAAGAATTCACAAGGATCAGTTGTCATGTGACGTCGATATTGCATATTTCAGAGAGTAAACTTATTAGCAATACCAGCGAGATTGTACTTGACGCAAATAGGAAGTATATAAATGTTAACATTTCACTCATCGTGCCTGTGGTAAGTGCTAACAGTTATTATTATTAATATTGCATTTATAAAACACTGCATATATGTTTTATATATCAAATGTTTTCTTAAAATGGATATTCGCTTATTATTAAAAAAATTATTTGATGTGTAGAATATATTGATTCTCTTCTTCCTTCTCTTTATATTATTTAACTGCAAATACACACAAACAAGAATAAAATTGCTAACTCTAATAATCTAATATTTGCCCTCTTCTGGCCAGGATGCCGTTGAGAACTGGTGGCCGAATGGTTATGGAAAGCAACACTTGTACTATTTAAATACCACTGTGACAACGGCGAACAGTGTTCTATACAAACGGATTCGTATAGGCTTCAGAACGGTCGAGCTGGTGGAAGAACCTCTGAAGAAAGGATTAAGTTTTTATTTTCGCATAAACGGCATACCGATATTCGCTAAAGGCAGCAACTTCA
>NW_012047360.1:0-1842 GCF_000956235.1 Wasmannia auropunctata
AATATATCATTTACAGGAATCAATTCAACATCTCTCCTGCAATTTTCTCGAGTTATACCAGTAAAAATGTAGACGATAAGAATAAAACAAAATATACTGTAAGATAATTTATTGCTTATTACCAAATGCCAATTGAGGGAAAAGCAGGCCCCCAATCCCATGAGAAACTGGCTTGCATTTTACGAATGTGATTTATGTGGCATTGTCCATTATATTCCTTAGGTACACACACTGGTGGTACAACGTAATGTTTTTCTTGCTCATTATATAAATCTTCGGCTACTTTAACAGCCGAGCGAAATGTAACTTTCAGTAGATTCTGTCCTTTCTACATATCCCAAATAAACAAACTCTATTATAAATATGTATATTTTACACGATTTTCTCTATGAGAATTGATTACCTTGATGAAATCCGTTACATCAAAAATATATCTTAAGAACATATTTGAAGTCTCTCCGATCACATGATCGTTTAAAGAAATATTGGCAAATGTATCAATCCCGTGAAAAACCAAGACTATTTTACGAGCTTTTAGAAAATTATCACTCACTAAAAATAACATGTTTAGGTTTTTAATTTTAAACTGTTATTTAATATTGTATCTCATATATTTATGTTAAATTAATTTACCACTAAAATTTTTAGTATAAATCACTGACTGGTTTCCGACCCAACGATTATTAATATCATTCTTTCCAAGAAAATTGTTCTCTATTATGTTATTCTTATGTAAGTCTGTATAAATTCCCCCAGGAACAGTCCCAGTAAAATTAATATCTGTAAAACAGAGTAATTGTTGGATCAGTTACGTAAGTATAGTAAATATTTCTGAGAAAAACTACCTACCAGCTTTGAAGAAAATTATTTTATTTTTTAAATTAAATATTAATATTAATTAAATATTAATTAAGTTTCTTACCATTGTTGCATTCTTCAAAGGGCTTTTCATCTGGAACAAATATTTTTTATTACAATTATTTATTTAATAATAAACAATTTTGTATATATAAATTATATACATTTGTCCATATTTATGATATATATTGTATATACATATATATTGTATATACAGAGTGTCTAAAAAGTCCCGGGACACCTGAATATCATGGGAAATATAAGTTTTATAGAAAAATGTTTCAGACAAAAGTTGCGTAGGATTTGAAAAGATCTATTTATTGGTCTTATTGGTTTGACCTTGAGTGGCGTCGCCAAAGACAGGGTAAGATCACTTTAAATTTTTTAAATGGAATCCTCCATTTTTCATTGCATATTCTTGTAGCTATCTCGAAAGTTTTTCAAAACACTATAATAAAATATTTTTCCATTAATCGCTTCTCGAGTTATAATTAGGCTTGAAAGTTACCAGTACCACCGGCATTAACATTATCTAAAGTGTCCGAACAGTGACTGACATCTTTTAAATGTTGTTCAGGATTATGAACTTGACAACATGTGTCAAGATTATGATTATTGGAGAATATGTTTACCTTTTTTTCAAAAAATAAAAATTTTCAAAAATGAAAATAAGAGAAACAATCTCCAATGATCATGGCCTTGACACATATTGTGCTCATGATCCTGAACAACATTCAAAAGGTTTCAGCCATTGTTCGGACACCTTATTTAGATGCTAATGCCGGTGATACTGTAACTTCTTAAGCCTTCCCAGACAGCACACGGATATCTTATGGACATCCATAAGGTGTCCTTGAAGGACATTGAGGATATCCGCAAGCTATCCGTTTTAGGTCCTTCGGACGTCCACTGGACGTCTATGGGATATCTGTTTATGAAATTGGTGGACGTCCACGGAATATCTGTTTATAAAATTGGTGGACA
>NW_012047360.1:8070-8947 GCF_000956235.1 Wasmannia auropunctata
AATATTCGCTAGCACGTGCGCAGAACGGGCAACGCTTTAGCCATAACGCGAAGTGTAATATCTGTGATGTCTATCGCCTGTTGAATAAAGATATTTGTTGAGTGCCTGTTCAAGAAAAGAGTTGTCAAAGGATATTTCTGACCTTCCATCCTGCAAAGACCTTACATTATTGTATTATTTTATTCAGCAATAACTGTGGTGGTTCACAGAAGCAATTTATTATTTACAATTGATAATCAAAGAATCACAGACAAATAACAGACAGAAAGACAGACTAACAATAAGCGAGTAACATAAAGAAAGCGATACTCGAATGTGTGCATGCGTGCGTCAGTTGATCATAGTGGGCACCTCGCGTAAACACCCGCGTGTGACGGTGAGTCGCGTCGGCCCTGCCTACCTCCCGTATTCGCCCCGTGATGCGCTTACTATTTCTCTTTATAACTTAAAAACTAAGCTCCGCACAAATTTTTGCCAAAGGAAAAATCGTCTCAGAATACGATCAGGAATACGTATATTCAAGGACATTATACTTATTCTGTATATATTTTTGATATTTCTGCAATGTTACAAATATAACCAAAGACACTACAGCAATCTTGCTGAAATCTTCCAAAAAGATTTCTGTGGTATTTCATAAACGTACGTTTCTTGCGGACTAAAGCGAACATTTTGACGTTGCTGCAATTTTGCAGAGATGTTTCAAAAACATTACGCAACGTAATTGTGATAATTTCACTATTTCAATATTATGTTCCTGCAGCGTAAGGGTGCTATTACACGAGTCGTACGACGAGCGTTGCCGGACGTAGCGATTGGCTACTAATCCGCATGCGGTCGTACGTACGACGAAATTTTGTCGGACCCATGTAATATA
>NW_012047361.1:0-5087 GCF_000956235.1 Wasmannia auropunctata
CAGACTGCACGTACAATTATTATTTGCTCTTATTCCATAATGGGATTCTCGTGTTTTTTCATCGCAGTACTGCCGGCTTTTGGAATATCAATGAGACTGACTCCCAACATTACGGATCCAGGAAGACCAATGGTTTTACAAACCCATTATATTTATGACGTAACAAAGAGCCCGCAATACGAACTGACATTTATTAATCAAGCTATCTTTGTAACAATTGCAATGATCGCTTACAGTGGAATAGATAATTTTCTTAGTCTTTTAGTTTTTCATATATGCGGCCAATTAGACATACTCGAAAATCGTTTGAATCATTTGGATAAATATATAAATTATAACGAAGTGTTGAAATGTTGCATAGCAAAACATATACGTTTGCTCAGGTTGGTTATTTATAAGAAAATATATAAAAAATAAAATCTAAATAAATATGTGGTAAAATATATTTAGTACATTATATATCTTTTATATAGAGCTATTGATGTTATTGAAGATACATATAATATAATACTTCTCTCCCTATTTATATATTTTGCACTCCTCTTCGCATTTTATGGATTTCGAATGATCAGTGTAAGTATGTATGTAATAGTTTAGATAACAATTTGTAATAAAGAATTACTATATTTACATGGCATGTTATTATAAAATTTTTAATTAATATTATTTAAAAATTTATGTTTTTAAAATATTCCATAAATTAATTAGCTGTTTGATGAAGAAAATGATGTATCATTCACTCACTTAATATATTTTATATCCACCATTCTCAATATATTTGTAAATATGTGTTTATATTGCGTCCTCGGTGAGATTCTGATGACCCAGGTTAGCTGTATACAATTAAATATATAATTTTACTTTTTTAAATATTTATTATTTTTTGTATAAACTGAATGTTGCATAATTAATTCTATAGACTATATTGTATAATAATAATTAATTTTTATTTAAATGTGCAAACAATATACACAATAATTTTAATCTAAAATTTTTTTTATCTAAAAACATTTTTTATATTTTCAAGTGCAATAAAATATATTTTGCGGCATATAACAACAAATGGTACATCCTAAATTCGAAAATTGTAGAAAATTTGTTTTTTTTAATGACAAGAGGTTCTAATCCAATCTATCTCACTGTGGGAAAAGTGTCTCCTGTTACAATGGTCACGTTTTGCAACGTAAGATATTTTAATGTTTTACTTTGACTATCACATTAAAATATTGATATCTGAAATTTTATTAAAAATTATTTTACAATCCCTAAACTATATTTTAATAGATAAATATAGAATTTTTTATTTTAATTTATTAATGTACAATATTATAAACTTTATTATTATGTATCTATTGAGCATATACTATTAACTCTATAACCATTAAAAAACATTTTCAGTTAGTAAAAACATCTGTTGGTTATATATCCGTTTTGCACACAACGAAGAGTTGATAGAAGAAATGAGATGTTCTTTTTTCATCGTTATTATGCCATTTGCGTTAGAGTACAAGCTTAAAAAGTGTGCCAGTATTAATATGTTATTTACAAGTAAATAAATTTTGTTGCAATATTTGAATGAAATACATTGTGGAATATGTTCTATTAAAAGTAGTAGAAGTTAGAAATTTAATTGTTTAAGATTCCTGACTACTTAGCCAAGAACTCCGCGTCTGACAATTGCAATGGCCACACCATATCGCAGTAGGAATTGGAACATTGGTTTATCGTATTAGGTCTGTTTTTTGTAATACATCATATTTCGATGTTATAAGTCATAAACTGTAAAAATTCTACAAAATGTGATATGCCGGTAAACAGTAAGAATTGATTAATCTCAGCCAAATGTGAAAAGAATACTCGATTTAAGGAGAGTATGACGGACTTTACTGTGAAAAGTACTGACAAATTTTGTGTTACGTGCCATTTTTTTATTACGTGTTTAATTGTGCTGTTGAAGAGAGTGAAAAATATGCTTTTCATATGTATAAAATTCAAACAAAACTTTAGTTAGCATCCATTTTTACAAATTTGGTAAATGTGACTTTTCTTGTACTTACCAAATTTGTAAAAATGGATGCTAACTAAAGTTTTGTTTGAATTTTATACATATGAAAAGCATATTTTTCACTCTCTTCAACAGCTGTTGTGAGTTTTCTTGCCTGAATAGACTTCACTTTTCGTGTCTTTTTTATGACTATTTATTATATTTTTTTTTGGCTGTTAGAAGGAGAAAAGATCAAGTGATCATATTATTTCATCCAAATTCTCTTTACTTGAAAATGGCACGCAACAAACTTTTACATGTCATTTCTCGCGATTCCAATATGCCCGCGCGACTATAGTCAGAAGCCTTATCTGTTTTTTCATGAACTATGAGACCTGACTATCTAATTAAAGCATTAATTCTATTTTTTCACACTTTATATTTTTATACAGTATTATATAATAAAGGAAAATTAGTTTCAAACTCCATTTAATTAAATAGAAATTTTAATAACATTTCTTTTCATATAAATTGAAATAAATTCATATAAATTCTTTTCATTAAAATTTTTATTTATTTTGCTTATAAATAATATAAAGAATGTCGCACAACTTCTATACTTTAATAGCGTACTTTAAAATCCAACTGAAATAAAAAATCTCACATTAGATAATTTCATGTTAGTAATATAATCATTTATAACAAATTTCTTTGGCACTCTGTAGAACAATGTAGTGATGAATCATTTACGTCTCATAAGGTATATAAAAAAAATTTCTTTTATAATTTTATCAAACTGCTATAAAAATATTCAATAAACTTTTTATAAATATATTAATTTATAATATTATTAACTATACATGTTATTTGAATAACTTCATATAATAATTTTTGTGTGTATAGTATCTATTTTAAAGATTTTAATATAAAAACGAATAATATATATACATAAATTTTCGAAAATTTATTTTAAAAAAGTTCATAGAAATGATACAAAATAACTTCTTTATTGTCCGTTACTAAATATTGTTATAAGCAAGTGAGGTCTATAGAAGTGTGGGAAAATAACCGATGTACTTACGCGTGCTGTTTTTGTTAAACCCTATGTAATTTTTTATTCGCACATGTTTCGCGTGACGATCGATGCGGAAAACTTAATGGAAATGGGAAAAAGGTGGAAACAGAATATTTAAAATAACTTTGTAGCAAGTTGATCGTTCGATACTTTCGAGAGTATTGTAGGCATGCGTAATGCTTTTTACTGTACAGGAGACAACACCATCGATTCATGAAAAGGGAACAGCCGTCAGTCTTTAGACAACATTGAATATGGAAAGTTTGAAATATGACAGATACCAAGGTGTTTATGATTTTGGTTATTGTAATTATATGTAAAAAAACATTAAAAAAGATCTTTTACTTTACAATATGTGCAAATAGTAATATCATTTATAATATTAAAATATGTCTTCTTTCGATAACAAAAAATTAACGATTTTTTCAGTTATTTGGGTTGTCGCCTTTTGCAGTGAACTTGAGCTTCTTATATACATATATCATATCAAATTATTATAACAATATCAGTTACATTTAATTACAATAACTTGAACTCAATCTTTATTGTGCATTATTCATTATTTAACAAATAATTACACGACTAACCCAAAGTAGAGTTCAAAAATATTTTATTTTAAAATATTTTACGCAGTCCGTTCGAATTAATGATATATATACTTGAGTTTAAAATTGTGTATTGTACATTCTCTTATTAATAGCTCTGAACTTATGAAGGTTTCTGCAGGTAGATTTTGAATGGGCGGTGAAACTAAATCGTTTCACTTTAGATTTGGTTGGACTTTGGCCTATAAACATACAAAATCCTTGGCAGAAGTTAATGTGCAATTTTCGAGCACTGCTAACTTTTCTGGGATTAATCACTCTTTTTATTCCTACTATACATTCTCTGATAAAAATTTTCGGAGACAGTTTACTAATGTTAGATAATTTACAATTTACTATACCCCTCATGAGCTGCTTGATTCGAATCATAATTTTTTGGTGGAAAAAAGAAGGTATACATCATTTTTTGTTATATATATATAAACTGTAAAAATGTGATAAATAACCTACATATATGTTGATTGTTTAGATTAATATTAATGGCATTAAATACATATATGCAGATCTCTCAATTCTCTTAGTAAAATTAACATACAATTAATGATATGAAAATATTTTTTTTGTACGTGCACTATGCCAGTATATTTGATAAATAATTTATAAGTCATTTATTTTAAATATATTTTATATTTCAAAAATATGTATATATTAATTGTATGTAGAAGCATTATTGTTCAAAGCCATAAAAATTACATATAAAATTATTACTTTAATTTTAATTTTAATAATAAATAACGAAAATAAGATAAAGTGTACAATAAGACTTCCGATTACAAAATTAATATTTTTATTGATTTAAAATAGTAATATAATTTTTAAAAAATATCAAACTGGTTCATATAATTAAAAATGAAAAAAGTATTAAAAGAAGAGTTAGTGAGCCTTGAGCGGAGTTAGTACTGTGATATAAAGTATATTTAACCATACTAATTTGCACCCAAACATTTCGGTTTTGCATTGAGCCATCCTCAGTGGGTAAAAAATACAAAATTTCTTAATACATTACATTAATAATCGTTTGAGCGCTGTAACTATTAATGTAATGTATTAAGAAATTTTATATTTTTTATTCTGAAGATGGCTCAATGCGGAGCTGAAACGTTTGGGTGCAAATTAGTATGATTAAATATACTTTATACCACAGCACTAACGACGTGCAAGGCTCTAACCCTTCTTTTTTAATATAATTTTTTTTAAAAGTTTTTTAAAAATAGTTAAGTTATTTCGATCTTTTTTTTTACTTTTTTTTTTACTGTTTAAAATTAAACTTAACATAGTTCCATTCAGCGCGTAAAATACACTCGACAGCAAAATTAAAGCATCACCCATTCTGATCACTAAAAATAGGCAAATTTCAAGAGAGTGTAACTTCGTCAAAAATGATCGTTTCGGAATGATCAAAAAAGCATTTTAAAGCTTAAAG
>NW_012047362.1:0-6083 GCF_000956235.1 Wasmannia auropunctata
TGCCTTGCCAGCCCGCTCAGAGATGTGTATAAGAGACAGGATAAATAGTGACACCCTATGGAATAATTACAAAATACATAATTCTTAATTCCTAATCGATCTTTCTTTTGACATTTTGATTAGATAAGATAATTTATATTAATTTCTATACTCTCCCATATGCAAATTTTTATTTATTGATAAATAATAGTAACATTATTTGCTAGTATTAATTTCTTATTGAAAATCACATTTATTCTGGATCTTGCCTTGTAACTAATCTTATATTATCCCAAATAAATTAGAAAAATCATAATCAAATATTAAAAAAGCTTTTTGACTTGTCATTATTTATCCAACTAAAAATTGCCACCATTTGCCACAGGAGCTACTTTTTCTTTTAAAACTTTACTGATTGTGAGAGAAATAAATTTAATATACAAGCATATAGGAATTATATCAAAATAGAGGAAACAGGTACTGTATGATATAGAATAGGTTAAATCTCATTCAACGATTCAGAAATTAAGAAAATATAACTTCAAATATAAAACAAAGATTCAGGTTTTACTTTATTTCACGAATGCAAAATTTTAAACTTCTTTGATTGTTATATTTGGCTTTTGATTTTTACGCCTCTTTGAGAAGATGATTAAATGCTTGAGAACAGTCTTTTTATTAATGAGTAGTGGTAAAATAGACGCGGGAAAGAGGAGAAATTTAAAGTGACACTATTTGCCTCCCCCCCCCTTCCCTTATACATATATAATTTTATTTTTCGTGTAAACTGAATATTGCATTATTAATTCTATAGACTGTCGCATAATAACAATTAATTTTTATATAAATGTACAGACAATATACACAATAATTTTAATTTAAAATATTTTTAATTAAAAATTTTTTTTAATCTATAAATATTTTTTATATTTTTAAGTGCAATAAAATATATTTTGCGGCGTATAGCAACAAATGGTACATCCTAAATACGAAAGTTGTAAAAGATTTGTTTTTTTTAATGATAAGAGGTTCTAATCCAATCTATCTCACTGTGGGGAAAGTGTCTCCTGTTACAATAGCCACATTTTGCAATGTAAGATATTTTAATGTTTGACTTTGACTATCACATTAAAATATTAATGTCACTGAAATTTTATTAAAAATTATTTTACAATCCCTAAACTATATTTTAATATTTAATATTTTATAAATATAGAATTTTTTATTTTAATTTATTTATGTACAATGTTAAACTTTATTATTATGTATTTATTAAGTATATACTCTTAACTCCATGACCATTAAGAAACATGTTTTTCAGTTAGTAAAAACATCTGTTGGTTACATATCCGTTTTGCACACAACAAAGAGTTGATAGAAGAAATGAGATAACGTTTCTCTTTTCGTCATTATTATGCAATTTGCGTTAGAGAACGAGCTTAAAATGTGTAGTATTTAACGTTATTTATAAGTAAATAAATTTTATTGCAATATTTGAATGGAACACATTGTAGACTATATTCTATTAAAAGTAATAGAATTGAGAATTTAATTATTGTTTAAGGCTCCTTACTGCTAACAAGAAAACGTTTATATTACAAGAAAATATCATTCAAGAAATTAACGTTATTAGTCGAAAGATCATATTTGAAATAAGTATTCTAGATGATTGAATCTTGGAATTCTACGGATTCTGTATTCGACTTAGGCCAAAACATGTTGCGAGCGTTAAATGGAACGCAGCCATTGTGTTCTTGACAAAATTTTAGCTGCTCAGGCTAGTTAAATATTTCTCTTTTTTTGCTATAAAAGTTATGTTAATATTATGCTTAATTATCTTATCGATTACTATATATTTATATTTATAATTATTTATGATTTATATTTATAATTTACGCAAGAAGTGTTAAATTTATAATGCACTGAATCAAGCTAACATTTGACATGTTAAAAAAAAAAAAAAAATTAGTACTAATTTCTATACATATATGATATAAAACTGTTGACTTTATTTAATTTTCATTCGGTGAGCAATTACCAAAATTTCAAGTAAATTCTTATTAGAATTAAAAATACAGATTGATCCTGTATAGAGTACATGAAATAAAAGATTATAGCATCAATCCGATTAGTATATTAATTAATTGATCTAAAATTATTAATTAACTTTTATTTAACTACTACACAAGTAGTAATTGTCTAAAAATACTTTTGATACTTACAAGAGCAATAAATGGTACACTATGAATGCAAAAGTAACTCAAAATTTGTTACTTTTAATGATGAGGGGCTCTAAATTGGTTTAGCTTAATGCTGAAAAAATATTCCGTATAGTATAGTGATGGAAACGTTTTATAATGTAAGTTGTCATATTGTTTGGCCAATTATTGTATTAAAATGTACATATTTCATATAAAACTTTATAATATCTTTTATAAAACAATTAATATTAAAATATTTAAAATTAATTAGGTTTGCAAATCAAATTTAAATTTTTGTTTTACTTTATCTTTGTTTGGCACATTAAATTTTAATATTAATTAATTGTCTAAATTTAATTATTAATTACGTTATTAAAAAATATGTTTTGCAGTTAGTACAAACGTCGATTGGTTATATATATCTATTTTACAGACTATAATCGAGAAGTTAACAATAAAGTGAGGTAAAATCTATATATTTTTTATATTACGTAACATTTTATAGACAAGTAATTTTATTGAAAAAATAGTAGTAAGAATTACGCGAGTATTAATATCTAATTTCAAACAAATTATTTTACTACAAGGTTAGATTGAAAATAACGATGAATTTTATTAAATAATCAATGAAATTTAAATCTACACCGTAATCCATAAATATCCATTTTCATAAAATGTACAGCTAATCATTTAATCATTTAATTTTAAATAAAGAATCTATTGTAATTAACTGTATTAAATATTTAAGAGTAAGTATATTAAAATGTATAGGACATATAAAGTATTATATAAATAATTTATTATGCTTAAGTCATGAATAATAGTTTGCTATTTAAATTGATATAAAACTTCCTTTCAGTATGCTATCACCATTTTCCTGATTGATATTCATTTATATCCTACGTACAAGTTTTTCTTAATTATTTACTGTTGCTGTTAAAGTAAAGTTTCTTACAATCATTCTTTCATGAAATGAAATTTCTTTTGCATTCTGTACAACAACGTAGTGGTGAATTACATACGGCTTATGAGGTACTAAAAAGAAATTTCTTTTATGATCTTATGAAATTGCTATAAAAAATATCTAACAAATTTTTTATAAAAATATTAATTTATTATTGTGTTATTTTAATAACTTTATATACTAATTTTTATGTCTATTGTATTTATTTTAAAAATTTTAATAAAAATAAACAAAATATATCCAAATTTTTGGAAATTTATTTAAAAGATGTAGTTTATAAGAGATATATAATAACTTCTTTATTGTCCTGTTGCTAACTATTGCTATAAGCAAGTGAGATCTATAGAAGCGTGGGAAAATAACCGATGTACTTACGCGTGCTGTTTTCGTTAAACCCTATGTAATTTTTTATTCGCACATGTTTCGCATGACGATCGGTGCAGGAAACTTGATAAAAATTGAAAAAACATGGAAACAAAGTATTTAAAATAACTTTGCTGCAAATGGTTGCAAGTTGATCGTTCGATACTTTCGAAAGTATTGTAAGCATGCGCAAAAAGTTCTTTTTGCTATACAGGAGGCAACATCGATTGATGAAAAAGGAACAGCCGTCAGTCTTTAGACAACATTGAATATGGGAAGTTCGAAATATGACAGATACTAAGGTTTATTATTTCGATTATTGTAATTGTATATAAAAAAAATTTAAGGTCTCTTATTTTGCAATATGTGCAAACAGTGGTATCATTTATAATATTAAACTATGTATTTTTTATTAATGAAAAATTAACGATTTCTGGATTTTCAGTTATTTGGATTATCGTTTTTGGCAATAAATTTGTGCTTCTTTTATACTTATACATATATATCAAACAATTATAACATTAGTTACATCTAATTATAATAACTTAAAGTAAATTATCTCTGTTATTTTTTATCTATTATTTCATAAGTTATTATATGTCTAACCAAAAGTAAAGTGTTTAAAAATATTTTATTTTAAATTATTTCAAGCTGTTTTTTTGGTTTAATAATAGATATATTTGTGCTTAGAATTGTTTTGTGAATTCTTTTATTAATAGTTCTAAACTTATCAAGGTTTCTTCAGGTAAATTTCGAATGGGCGGTGAAACTAAACCGTTTCACTTTAGATTTGCTTGGACTTTGGCCGGAAAACATACAAAATCCTTGGCGAAAGTTGATGTGCAATTTTCGAGTGTTGATAACTTTTTGGGGATTAATCGGCGTCTTTATTCCCTCTATACATTCTCTGCTAAAAATTTTCGGAGACAATTTGTTAATGTTAGATAATTTACAATTTACTTTACCGATCTTGAGCTGCTTAATTCGAATCATAATTTTTTGGTGGAAAAAAGAAGGTAGATATCATTTCTGTTATATATGTATATACTAGGTGGGCAAAAAATTTTTTTTTTAAATTTATTAGTAATATCCCCCAAAAGTTACCTATGGACTTCAATATGGTCTGAGTAAAATTTTATCAAAATCGATTTATATCAGGTTGCCTTTCGACTTTGTAATTAGTAAGTTTATGCATTTCTTCATAGTTGTGTCAAAATTTGAATTAATATTTGAATTTCAATACAGTTTGATATTACCTTGTTTTTTGGTTGCTTGAACCCAAATTCTAGGTCAGAAGTATACATTTCAAAATATGATGGGTCCGAAATATATTCTTAAATAATACATTAAGATTTCTAAAAAAATATAAAACCAAAAATATAACGCGGAAAAATATTTCAAATAAAAATTGTATGGTTTGGAGAGAGATATAAGAAGGTATTCATCATTAATTTTATTTTGGGTGACGTCGTTAAGATCAGATCAAGATCACATCAATTTTTTGGAACGGAATTATATATTTTTTTTACATAATACAATTCCTCTAATTATTCCTCTAATTATAGCGAAAAATCAATATTTTACGAGATATTTTATACTTTATCATATGCCATATTTCGATACATAATATAAAATATCTCGAAAACTATTGATTTCTTGATAATAGTACTTAATATTTTTAAGTACAGAATAATGAGATGAATCAATTGATGTAAAGAAAACACACAGTTACTTTTAAAGAAATGTAATTTGCAAGATATGCATAAACTTACTAATTTCAAAGTCAAAGGGCAACTTGAAGATATTAATCAAATTTTTACCCGTGACAAGACACAAAATTACAACACACTTTATTGACGGTATCAACTGCTAGAAAGGCTTGGAGGCAACCAGAAAGAGTCAGACTATATACCTGATATACATCCTGTACCAAAGGCCCCATCCATTAGATCCACGCTTCGACAATTCTGATTAGGACGCTAAAATTAGTCTCATTACTTTTGGAACAGACCACGTATATATATTCATTTGACAACATTTTTTATTTTGCCAATAATAAATATAATTGTATAAGAGTATTATGGAAGACCATAAAAAATTGCATATAAAATTATTATTTCTAATAAGATATAATAAAAGGATTATATAATACTTCGTAGATTCTTGTTATAATTCATAAATTACAAAATTAATATTTCTATTGACTTTATTTTATAAAATTATAACATTGTTATTTTTTATAATACAAAAATAATAATGTTATTTCAATTTTTTCTTTTTAACTTTTACTATTTAAGATAAAACCTAATATATTTTAATTTAACAACGCTGTAAGATATGCAATTGTTTATTTTTAAGCAATTGTACCAATTATAAACATGATCGCAAAGGATTGGATAAAGTTAAAAAGTGATCAAGATAGAAGCATGATGATCCGAAGAGCCCAGACTGCACGTACAATTATTATTTGCTCTTATTCCATAATGGGATTCTCGTGTTTTTTCATCGCAGTACTGCCGGCTTTTGGAATATCAATGAGACTGACTCCCAACATTACGGATCCAGGAAGACCAATG
>NW_012047363.1:0-713 GCF_000956235.1 Wasmannia auropunctata
GCCGCAGTTATTGGTGAGTGAAATAATATAACAATAATACAATAAAGTAAAAGATGTATTTTGATGAATAAGTTTATGTGTAAATCGCAAACGTTTCGACTCTGAGTTTTGCGAAATCTTTGCGATTTACATGTAAAATTATTCAACAAGTACATCTTTTGCTTTATTGTATAACTATTGTATTATCTCACACAATAACTATCGCGATAACGAAGGCAATTTATTATTTACTATTTAATTTATTCTTGTAGTTGTTAAATTTGCAATTATTTTTTTATGCTAGTTTTAACTTAAAAATATAAACAGATGATCGCTATGCAAGTTACTGCGAAACACGTTCGACGTGTTCGGATACGTTCTTTTTCTTTCTTTATCTTCTCTCTTTCTCTCTCTCATTCTTTGTCTGTCACATTTTAGGCATGCTAAGTTTTCAACTTAAAAATAATATTCAACTGCTCTGATATCTGCGTTAAATTTATTTAATGAAAATTTATTACAATAAATTCTTGTCTAGAAAATGGTCAGTAAGAAATTATTTGGTTACATTTCATTTTTAAGTTAAAACTAGCGTAAAAAATAATTGCAAAATTAACTATAAGAATAAATCAAATAGTAAATAATAAATTGCCTTCGTTACCGCGATAGTTATTGTGTGAGATAATACAACAGTTATACAATAAAGCAAAAGATGTACTTGTTGAATAATTTTACAT
>NW_012047364.1:0-569 GCF_000956235.1 Wasmannia auropunctata
TAACTATTAAAGACAGAATAACTTTCACGGCACGAACGTCGTGCTCGAACGTGATTATGACGGACTTAAGGACTGACCGCTCGCGGCTGATCGTTGCGCGTACTTATGGCTACGCGTTGCCGCGTCAGCGCTCAGCATTTCGGCAATTGCATTGCGCGTTCTCGGTACGTCGCGGTCAACGTCCTGATTTATTGTAATTTCTTAGTACAATACGATATTACTTATTTTACGCCGAATGCCTCGTCGGCTCGAATGGCTATTGATTGATTTTCACAATACTTATTGTTGTTGCGGGGGCATCGGCCTCGCGACACTATACAGAAGTCATCGAATCTTTACAAGGTAATTGATGTATGTATGTGTGTGTGTGTGTGTGTTGTGTGTGAGCAAGAGAGAATGTAATCGCATGTCCTTAAAATGTCATATGTATGCGCGCGTATAGCAGTCAGCTGATCGTCGCGAGGGTCCCGCGTACCGCCTGCGTCCGACAGTAAGTTGCGCGCCCCTGTCTACCTTCCATACGCGGCCCATAATTTGCTAACTATTTCTTGTTATAATTTGAAAACTAA
>NW_012047365.1:0-530 GCF_000956235.1 Wasmannia auropunctata
ATTAATACAACTTCGAGTTCTTAATCTGTAAATTATTATGCTTAAGTCAATAATAAGGACACTCATATAATTCTGTACCAATTTGTGATAGAGTTCCTAACTCATCTTAATTGTCACAAGTGAGTGCGAGTATTCAGATAGTGGGTGGATGCGTGCATGCGTGTGCCAAAAGAAAGATTGTGTGTCGAAAGGAAACATTGAAGGCACCTTCATCCGCCCAGTGAGAAGGCTGATGTCGAATCGACGTCGTTTCGATGTCGATGTCATCGAAAACTCATCGAATCGAAATTGACATCGAAAATCAGACCATTTCGATCAAATTGTTTTGACATCAAAAAATACTTGTTTCCAAGTTACCAATGTCCAAAACCCAAAATTAATCTAAAATTAAAAGTTAATCATGCATATATACCCAGTGAGAAATAATTGGTCGAAAATACGTCGAATCGACATCGAATCGACCCAAAGAACAGAAAAGTCAAAATAATATCAATTTAACGTTAAATTGACCGAATTTACGTCATTTTTTA
>NW_012047366.1:0-1114 GCF_000956235.1 Wasmannia auropunctata
AGAGCACCGTAATTCTGGATGGTTTTGAATCTGGATTCTCTGCACAGTAAGTTGCCATGCAGTGCCCTGCGCCACGATCGCCACTTGTTTGCATTTAACTAATTATAAAAATATCTTCACAATCACAAAACAAAGTATTACTAAAAAAAATCCATTGTTAATGGAAATATATTATTTTTTTTAATAATGACGATAATTTTATATAATTTCTATCGCAACAAAAATTAAAATTTATATTATTTCGAAAGTGTTCAATGACATAAGGCAGTCAGAATTGGTAAGTCGGATCAGTTTGTAGAGTTGGTAGTCTGATACGGGCTTTAGGGCCGAAGCACATAAAATGCATAACAAAGCATAAGCATAGCATATGGCGGCTAGATCAATGAACAGCCATAAAGTCGTCATACTGATTTACATAAGATTCTCATTGGTCTAGCCATCTTTTATGTTGTGTTTATGCTTTGTTATGCATTTCATGTCCTTCAGACCGAAGTTAAACGCACGCACGCACGCCCGCACGCACACATTTATTTTTGCCAAATATTTTTAAGACGGACGTATTACGTTTGCATAATTATTATACATATAAATATATCATTATTAGTTAAAACATTCGACATTATATTATTTTGTTAATATTATGTTTAATTTATTATACATGACATTACCTAAATATATGTTTGACCTAAAAATATATGATTCTGACCCTAATACTAAATATTAAAGTATATACGATAATGTCTAATACTTATCAGAGATGTGCAGTATTTGAAATAATGCATTTAAAATGGAAATATAAAATAATGCATTTAAAATGGAAATATAAAATACCTATTTTGCAATTTGTATTTAAAATATATTTTTGCAAAAATTATTTTATATTTCCATTTAAACAGTTTTTTTCGGGGAAATACTTTTCGCAATAAATTTCTTTACAGATTCGGCGGAAGGGGATTCTTGTACATGCTTATTAGCATCAAAAATATTAAATTGCTTGACAATTTAATTTGTTACTGTGGGTTCTGGCCTCATACAAGAACTATGCTTCAAGACCGATAATATATGCGGCGCGCAGTTTGTATGTGGTTTGATATTGTAACAATAGAAATTATTA
>NW_012047367.1:0-586 GCF_000956235.1 Wasmannia auropunctata
TAAATATCACAATCATGTAACTGTGATTTTTAAAAAAATACTTTTTCAATTATCCTTTACATGAATAATATTGATTATGCTTCTTTTTTGTCATTATAATGGATAAGCTGCACATAAATATTTGTACATATGTATCATATATTTATCACTTAAGTAGGAGTAATAGGCGGGTTCTAACTCGGGAACTCCGAGGGGGGGAGAGGGGCGGGGGGGGAATTTGCGCGGGGGAATGACGTCACAGGGGTAACCGCCGAGATGTTTACATAAACATGGGCCATGTATGTTTACGTAAACAATGATAGCGGCGGGCCCATTGAGAATATGAGAGGGGGGGATGACATCACCGTCGCGGGCGTTGCGCACCCCCGCGCCGCACCCCCGCCGCACCCCCGCCGCAACCCCGCCGCACCCCCGCCGCACCCCCGCCGCACTCCCGAACCCCCGCGCCGTCGCGGGCCGCGTCCGCGGGCCGCGTTTTCGCGCACGCGGTCCCACGCATAGCGTGCCCATAGCGCGCTCTCGCTCCCACGCGTTTTCGCATCCATAGCGCGTTCTCGCTTACGCGCACGCGGTCTCCCTCGCGGTA
>NW_012047368.1:0-1148 GCF_000956235.1 Wasmannia auropunctata
ACGGAAGTCGTAGCTGCCGAGGGAGGCATTGGCATGCGCGAGCCAAGGTCGTCGGATTGACTCCAGTTGCTTCTAAAAGTAAAACCGTCTGAACTGTTCTGAGGAGAAAACGCGTTACTCTGGGTCGACGGTCCGTTTGTGTTAAACGGATTTAAAGTCGGGAAAGTATTTGCATTAAACTCCCGATTCGCGGCAGTTTCGCTGTTGAAATTAAACGCCTTCTGTGCCGAACCCGCGTCATTCGATGCCATTCCGCTCGCGAGATTGGACGTTGACGAAGCTTTCGCTTTTTCGGCCGAATAACTTTCTTTTCGTGTCAACAAAACCTTCTTGATAATCCTCAAGATTTTATTCAGTTCCATCTGATTCAAGATCGAGAGTGACGTATGTTCCAGTAGATCGCAGAGAATATCAGTCAACTCGCTCTGCAACATCTTACTGTCATTCCAGATCGACATGTTGAACTGTTTTATAAGGTCGTTAGGCATGTATTGTTCGTCCGCCAAAAACGGATTTGTCATCGCCTCCGCGTCGTCAAAGATTGACATCCTCGTGCTCGACACGTCCGACGCGTTCGACGCACTCGCGAAGCAACAGCCGTTCTGGGAGTTCTTTGGCGACGCATCAGACGGAATGCGCTGTTCGCCGAGAGGCGAAAAACCTGGCGGCGGTCTCGTCGGCTGTTGCTGATACTGATTATCATGATGCACAGGCATCGTCGGCGGTCTCATCGGCTGTTGTTGATTATCATGATGTACAGACGTCGTCGATCCAGGTGGAACTAAAGGTACCTCGTGTTTCTCCTCTGTCGATGTTGCTTTGTAGCAGTTGTCTGGCATCAGGCTCTCCTCCGCAAAGCAATACGTCGGTAATTGGTTCGAAATGTTTACCACATACTTCATTATACTCGCCATGTCGACGGCATCAGCCTGAGTGACGAAAGCAAAAGGAAAAATATTAGATAAAGTGGAAGTAGATCTGGTGAAATTAATATGTCATATAATCGCAAAATAGTTACTCAGATAAATATATATTAATTGTTCAATTGCATAACAAAATTATATAATTATTATACATTTCAATTTTATGAGAAATTATATTAGAATTATATTAGAAACAATATAATTCAATATAATAATATATATTGT
>NW_012047369.1:0-517 GCF_000956235.1 Wasmannia auropunctata
TTGACTACTCAACAATCGTGGTGCTTCATGTAATATCGCTACGAGTGATTCTCTCGTATCCGCATTATTATTGGCATTATGTGCCATTGGAAATTATCGCTTCTGCTTCGTCGCTACAGCGTCAGGAATCGGAGAAAGACCCGACAAATGGGCTAATTTGTCGCATGCGATATACTAAGGTTACGTTGATAGAAGTTTCTATTTATAAAACGGTGTAAAAAAATTCTGCTCACGCTTATTGATTAGAGAGGAAGAGAGAGAGAGAGAGAGAGAGAGAGAGAGAGAGAGAGAGAGAGAGAGAGAGAAACTCTAATACGGATCGCATTTCGCATTTCCACGAATTTATAAGTCTCTACAAATGAGTTCTTATAAATCGGAAATCGAATGCACTATGTTGCCGTTTTATTTCAAAGAGAAATCGGAAATCCTGTACGTGGCGGCAAGAAATATCAACTAGCGCGTAAAGTAAACATGTTTAGGAAGGAACAGTTTGCTCTCTCTCTCTCTCTCTCTCTCT
>NW_012047370.1:0-428 GCF_000956235.1 Wasmannia auropunctata
TAATTTTCAGTGTGGCAAACATGCTCTCAGATTTAAGAGTTTACAGCAACAGGGGTGCATTAAATTAAAAATCGACTCACAGTATCTTAAAGTAGAGATTTCAAGCTTTCATTTGAAAAAAAGTTCATCATTTTACGATGATTTTTCGCGGAGTTACCGTTAACCAAAGTTGACCCATTTTTACTCAAAATTTTTCTATGCCATAATTTTTTTGAGCAGTGTATATTGTATGCTAACGCTATATTTTTAAATAGTTTCATATTCAATTTATTAAAGTATAAATGTGTTTTTAGTTTTTTTTATTCTGTATTTAGTTATCTTGCGATCTGACGTTGCAGTTGCAGCTGTTTCTTTACAAATGCTACATCAGGAAAATATTTTTAGCGGCAAAAGGTTTTAATATTGATGCAATACTCTTTGCAACGGTA
>NW_012047371.1:0-631 GCF_000956235.1 Wasmannia auropunctata
TTTACACTGAATAAGTAGAAAATTGTTGTCAATGTAATTCATTACTTTGATATTATGTTCATTGTTTTCTTTATTTGGTCTAGCAGCGCCAAGTGTTTTTACATAAAAAATTTTTACCTTAAATTAAATTTTTTTCTTTCATTTTGTACCGTTACTTTTTTAATCTTTGTGATAATACTTGAGTTAAGTAAAGTAATACAATTTTGTGATATAATAATATTTTAAAGAAGAACTAAATAACTATTATCATTAAAAACAATACTTATGTCCGTTTCTATCCAACGTATTTTATATCAAATATATGTATTTCTCTAATAAATTTGTAATGTAATTTCATGCGATTGAGAAAGACCAAGTAAAGTCGAAACGTATCGTTGCGCTTACTACATGTAATAAATTATCAAGTTTAACACCTTTACTTTGCTCGAATTATTGGCCGCTTGTTCCGTCCTTCGTTAATTAACTTCGAGCAGAATTTAAATATAATTATTTATTTAAGTTATTATCTATATTTATCTAATTTATTATTATCTAATTTAGATAATTTTTAACATATGCAATCAAATGCGATGCAATGTACTTTATTTACACTACACGCATAATTCATACAAATATATAGAACGGAGAATTA
>NW_012047372.1:0-430 GCF_000956235.1 Wasmannia auropunctata
CTTTACTTAACTCAAGTATTATCACAAAGATTAAAAAAGTAACGGTACAAAATGAGAGAAAAAATTTAATTTAAGGAAAAAATTTTTTATGTAAAAACACTTAGCGCTGCTATATCTTAAAATATAATAATATAATAGTAAAAACTTGAATATAATTTACACTGAATAAGTAGAAAATTGTTGTCAATGTAATTCATTACTTTGATATTATGTTCATTGTTTTCTTTATTTGGTCTAGCAGCGCCATGTGTTTTTACATAAAAAATTTTTTCCTTAAATTAAATTTTTTCTTTCATTTTGTACCGTTACTTTTTTAATCTTTGTGATAATACTTGAGTTAAGTAAAGTAATACAATTTTGTGATATAATAATATTTTAAAGAAGAACTAAATAACTATTATCATTAAAACAATACTTATGTCCGTTTCTA
>NW_012047373.1:0-399 GCF_000956235.1 Wasmannia auropunctata
AAAAATAAAACCTAAGTAGTACGTATCTTTGTACTCCCATTGAAGATCTTTCTATTCCAATCAAAGTGGTAGTAGCTTTAATTTTTTGCAAAATTGTGTTACCTTATTTAATCCGAGTGATATATAACATGCTAACTTTTTAAAAAATAAAACGCAAGTAGTACATACCTTTGTATCTATTCAACTCTTTCTATTCCAAATGGTAATAGTTATTTAGTTAAATCTTCTTTAAAATATTATTACATCACAAAATTGTGTTACTTTACTTAACTCAAGTATTATCACAAAGATTAAAAAAGTAACGGTACAAAATGAGAGAAAAAATTTAATTTAAGGAAAAATTTTTTATGTAAAAACACTTGTCGCTGCTATATCTCAAAATATAATAATATAATAGTA
>NW_012047374.1:0-707 GCF_000956235.1 Wasmannia auropunctata
TGTAGTTGTTAGTAAAATAAAATAACTTTAAAAAATTAAGTGATATATATATTACTTGTAGAAAAAATACATATTATGAAATAATTTTCTAAAAAAGAGATAAAGGCGTTAAATATGTGCTACTCGAACAAAAAAATTATTGTACTAATTTTAAAAAAGTGATATGTACTAGTAATATGTACTAGTGATATCAATCAATAAATGGCGCCAAGTTACAATCCCATAAAAATTACGTAATCTTGCCCAAACCAAGTGATATGTATCATTTGTATAAAAGATTTGATATCAAAAACTGGCGCCAAGTTATGATTCCATAAAAATTACGTTTCATTATTTAATCACTTGAAGTCATATGTGCAGTACAAAATTACCTTTTTAAAAAAGGTAAAAAAGGCGCTAAGAGTACGCATTCTTAAAAAAACTGTAGTATGAAATTAAAAAAATTAAAGTGGTATTGTGATATTTTACTTAACCCAAATGATATGTATGTATCCAAAAAGAACTTGTACCAAATTAAACCCAATAAAAGATTTGATATCAATAACTGGCGCTAAATTACAATCTTATAAAAAAAATTTAAAAGTAAAGATTTAAAAAAATAAAACCTAAGTGGTACGTATCTTTGTACTCCCATTGAAGATTTTTCTATTCCAATCAAAGTGGTGGTAGCTTTAATTTTTTTGCAAAATTGTGTTACCTTATTTAAT
>NW_012047375.1:0-669 GCF_000956235.1 Wasmannia auropunctata
TACTAGCGACGTTGCTGAAACACAGAAAATCGCGCTTTATCACTGATCTTGCCTCCGATAAATCTCAAAGTGATTTTCCGCGTTTCTCCAAATTATACTCTTCCGAGAGCGGAGCGTGAAAGCGGAGACGACACGGTGGCGATCGGAGGGAAACTGGGATCAGAAAAAAAACGGAAAAAATTCGGATATTCGGTAACAGCTTTTACATCGTAATAGCTTACTGAGCCGTGCGACAGAAATGCTTTTAACGAAGAATATAAGGATTCGAATTTCGATAAACTCTTGCATGACTCTCATCAAAATACTTCACTAGGAATCAGGTCAAAAGTAAAATTATATATAATACAATATACCTACATAAATAAATAGTAAAAATTTTTATTATTATCGTACATAAGTGTAATTATTTGTAGTGTAGCAAGAGAAGGTACTAGATTGATCAGAAAGTCTTTTCATATTTTCAGGCGCTCTTTTTGCATCAAATACGAAAAAACTATTTGGCCAATCTGAGTATATCAAAAGTATATTAATTATATGATATTTATCAAATTGAAGATCAACTTAAGACAAAAAGAAAAATTTTTAAAGTTACTGCAATAAAAAAAATACACATGTGAGAAGTAACATAAAGAACTTTATTCCCAAAATTATTAATAGCAATTAATACTA
>NW_012047376.1:0-441 GCF_000956235.1 Wasmannia auropunctata
TTATTTTACAATTAATTATTTTATTAAATCGTATACAAAGGTAATGTGTAGTTCGTGACACAACCGAAAAGAGAATAATTGTTTGTTGTAAAAACAAGCCAAAAAATAATGTAAAATTTTACCGTACCTGGGGTTTTATTTTCAAGAAAATTGGTATTGAGAGAAAATTCGTCAAATATAGTTATGATTGAATACTATAAAATTTGGCATTCCGTTACCGATTCATTTCTGTTCATGTTGGCGTTTATAAACCTCAACCGTGATATGATTCAAATAACAAAAGTTTTTGTACAAATTAATAATTATTAATTTTTATTATCCTTTGTTATCACAGAAAGAGATCTGCTTGACGAACTAAAGAAACATAAATGGATTCTAATGCGTTCCTACGTAATAACTTCGTATAGCATACAACTGAGTCGACAAGGCACACAGGGGATA
>NW_012047377.1:0-637 GCF_000956235.1 Wasmannia auropunctata
TCAGGTACGCAAGAAACCATGAGATTCGTAGCGACAACCGTTGGCGATACGCGTCACGAACTGCGACGAGAGATCGCGAGCGACGGGGTCGCGTGACGGAGCGCCGGCACGGCGAACTGCTGCCGAACACCATACGCGCGATCGTGTGCGGTCCATCGAATTGCGGCAAAACGACGTGCTCGTGAGCCTGCTCGAGAATCCGCACGGTGTGCGTTTCGAGAACGTGTACGTTTACTCGAAATCACTGCAACAGCCAAAGTATCGGTATCTCGAGCGATTGCTGACATCGATCGACAAGACTGGCTACTTCACGTTTTCCAACTGCAGCGACGTCGTTCCGCCGAACGAGGCGCTCCCCAACTCGATTTTCGTCTTCGACGATGTTGCGTGCGACAAGCAGGACACAGTGAGAGAATACTTCTCGATGGGCCGCCACTCGAGCGTCGATTGCTTCTATCTCTGTCAGACGTACGCGAGAATACCGAAACATCTGATACGCGACAACGCAAACCTGCTGATCCTGTTCAAACAGGACGGTACCAATCTGAGGCACGTTTACATCACATGAACACCGACATGTCGTACGAGAATTTCGGCGATTTGTGCCGCACCTGTTGGCGGCACAAGTACGGATTCC
>NW_012047378.1:0-332 GCF_000956235.1 Wasmannia auropunctata
CGCTTACAATAATGCACGTGCGTTCGGCCCGCGCGCCGAGCCCGCGCGCGCCCGCCATGTGACGAGAGTGGTGCGCGGCGCCGCCGCTAGGCGCCGCAGGCGCCACGACAAATCTCGTAAGGAAGAAACACCCACGCCTGGTATATGTATGACTCCGTGGGAGGTCCTCAGCCTGATTCCTCGCTTCAGGATAACGTGAGCTTACCTCGTAGGCCGTTATCCTGAAGCACCTTGAGTCCTCGTAACCTAACAGAGCGAGCTTGACCCTTTTGCGATCGGAAGGAAGCGGGAGTCCCGGCCTTCCGATCGAAAAGTTTTACCAGGCCTCTGTC
>NW_012047379.1:0-422 GCF_000956235.1 Wasmannia auropunctata
GTCGATAGACAGAGTAAAACCGGCATACTTGTTAGCCGATACAGACAACGCAGAAGAGGCACCAACACAACTCCCGAAAGACAGAAAGACGGAACCATCCACGAGGACCACGAGATCCGGACGACGAGTCCACTTCCCTGATTGGTTTCAAGCAGGCCTATAATAATCGTGGGTTCCCCACTGGCAAGGGAGTGCTGTAGCGGTACGCTTTCAATAATGCACGCGCGTTTGGCCCGCGCGCCGAGCCCGCGCGCGCCCGCCATGTGACGAGAGTGGTGCGCGGCGCCGCCGCTAGGCGCCGCAGGCGCCACGACAAATCTCGTAAAGAAGAAACATCCACGCCCGGTATATGTATGACTCCGTGGGAGGTCCTCAGCCTGATTCCTCGCTTCAGGATAACGTGAGCTTACCTCGTAGGCCGT
>NW_012047380.1:0-470 GCF_000956235.1 Wasmannia auropunctata
TAAGGATCCTACTCGGAAGTCCGAAGAAGGATTGGGTTTGAAGAGATGGTGCTCGGTAACCTATTGCAGCAGCTTAGGGTAGAGCTGGAAACCATCGGGAAACCCTGGAGTCTTTTGGAAGAAAGCCCTGATCGCTATAACGTGAACCTTGATTGTCGGGACGACAATTTGGAAAAGGGAGGGCAGTGTTACGCCCGTGTCTACGCCCGCGTCGTTCGATGTACCAGCGAGCCGGTCCAGCTGTCGGATGTTTCCCTGACGACGCGTTGTCGTCTGTCAAACGGACGACATATTAGATTTGGAGACAAGCCGTCGTGCCGTGCGGACGTGTCTTGCTCTGCTCTGTCTATTCGCCACGTTCTCTGTTCTTAGTTGTAATAAAGAGTGTTCTTGCGTTCTTAATTTGGTGTTCCTTTCATTTCCCCCGCGGTCTTCCGGTGCGCGTGCGCGAGCGCGAGTGCGGAAGCGCG
>NW_012047381.1:0-556 GCF_000956235.1 Wasmannia auropunctata
TCAAAATTTTGAAAAAGATAATCAACAGAAAGAGGAAAAATTGAATAAAATAAATTTGTCGGGAATAAAAATAAGGAGAAAGAATGCTGGGAGTGTGGCAAGAAGGGTCATTTCCGCGCCGAGTGTCCTGGCAAAGTGGGAAACAAAGATTTAGAAAGCGATTAATTTAGTAAATCGGAGCCCAAATATAAATGCATAAATATTGCTATTGCGTTTATTATGTTTATTGCGTGTTTGATTTGTTTTTCAGTTTTAACGCACGATGAATGAGGCCTTCTTGAAATAGTTTGTCTGCCCTCCAACGCAGAGAAGATAACCGAAAGATTTCGCTTAATGAACGAAGAGCCTCGTGTAACACGATTGTCGTGCAAGATTTCTTTTGGGTTTATTTAAAGAAGACTGTCTCGCTCACGGTTTTTGACTGTGGTTTTTCCGTGAGACTGTGGGCAAATGCCGAGACAGGGACTTGGAGAGTGCTTGCGCACGTTGGGTGCCACAGAAAGTAATTTCCCCCTCCTTGTCTGAAGATTCAAGAATGAAAAGTCAAGACTCAAGA
>NW_012047382.1:0-773 GCF_000956235.1 Wasmannia auropunctata
TTTATCCACACAACACACAGGTCCCGCCGGAGACTCGATTACATCCACGCAGGCCGCGCACCAGGTACAGCAGCTCACGTCCTCAGGGCCCTGTGTATTCCTCTCTTTTAAAAAAGCTCGCACGGGCACATGCAATTACACGTAAGATTGCACGACCGACTGCGGGCGTGTTACGGCGCGCGAGAGAATCCCTGCACGCGCAGCGCGTTGCGCACTCCACGCCCGTCACAGCGTGTTCCCACAGGAAATATCGGTACACAGCAGCACAGCTTCCAGAGTTCCTGCTCCAGTGTCACAGGACCGATTCAGCATTCAATTTAGCGCCGTTAGATTAATAAATTCGGCCAATATCGCTCATAACTATACTAAGGCACCGCGCCCACACACGCATGGGCGCAGGAAGCACCACGTTTTTCATGCAATAGTACGCGCGTCACAGTATAATTCAATACAACCCGTTATTCTAATCGTATCGAGAGATGAATTCACTAGATAGTCGTATCCCCGTGTCACTCGCGCACGTCAGCAAGAATATATCTATAACTGCTCTTTATTAGTCAGACATGTCGACCGCGCGTTGCGTGTATATTTCTTTACAAAGGGGAAAGGCCCCTCTCGCTCCATGCGACGGAGCGGCGTTCATTTTCGCGATTCACTTTGCGTGTTGTCAATTGCAACCAATGCACCGCGTGTCAAACCGGCGTAAATAAGGGCTCACACAGCGTGAGTATTGCCCTCGCAGAAACGTCACACACGAATCATACCTCGATTCA
>NW_012047383.1:0-607 GCF_000956235.1 Wasmannia auropunctata
TTTCAATGTGGCCGCTCTTGGTTAGCGCGTGTCTTGGAGACAAGAGATGCGCGTAAGCCCCGCCACCGCGTCAAGGTGGCGGCCACTGTTGTGCGAGGGAAGTGGCCCTGAAAAGGGCCGATTTTCCATCGAGGACGCACTCTAACGCCAGAATGAACAGCCTGGTTCGTCGAGTCGTCGCTGTTTGGGTAGTGGTGGTGCTACGTCGTCATCGTCGTCGTTGTTGTCGTCGTCGTCGTCGTCGTCGTCGTCGTCGTCGTCGTCGTCGTCGTCGTCGTCGTCGTCGTCGTCGTCGTCGTCGTCGTCGTCGTCGTCCTTGTTGTCTTTGTCATCGTTGTCGTCGTCGTTGTCGGTCCAAATTAGAGAGGAGGTTACCGAGAGAGTGTCATCGCTGTCGCTGTCGTCGAGAGGAGAAACGACGACGTCTTCCTCGTCGGCGATATCAGCGAGGCTTTTTTCGTCTGGATACATCTAAAGACGAGACAAATTTTTGTTAAGGGAACAGTACCAAACAGTTAGAAATGCAAGTTGTAAAACTTTATGAGAAAAAAGATTTTATTTGAATCGTTAATGTTTGATATCATTCTCTATAAAGAACTCGACGAGA
>NW_012047384.1:0-317 GCF_000956235.1 Wasmannia auropunctata
GGATGCGCGGGGACGGGGGAACCGCGTTGTGGGTGCGGGATGCGCGGGGACGGGAGAACTGCGTTGTGGGTGCGGGATGCGCGGGGGCGGGGGAACCGCGTCGTTGGTGCGGGGTCCGCGGGGAGAGGGATATCGCGTTGTGGGTCCGCGGGGAAGAGGGATACCGCCGCCGCCGCCGCCGTTGCGCACGGGCCCGTTATCGCTCGCGAAGAGGAAGAGGTGGAGAAGAAAAAAAGATATTTTTAATGATTAAAAAATATNTAAAAAAAAATNTTTATTTTAAAATTTATGTATAGGTATATATATGATTTAAAAAT
>NW_012047384.1:7808-8462 GCF_000956235.1 Wasmannia auropunctata
TTTGGAGGATTTTCGTGGAAAACCCATAGCCGGAGGATTCTATGAATACGAACTGCATCGCGTTGCTAATCCCGACGTGTACCTCGTTAGTAAAAAAGTTTTGCGACAAAGAGGGAATGAGGTATACGTGAAATGGCTGGGATTGAATGATTCACACAATTCATGGATACACAAGGATAATGTGTTAGTAAAATAAATTTATATCGCTAAATTGTTTTTTCATTATATGCATAAAACATTATGTTTATTAAAAATATATGAGATTATTACAAATATACCATATGTGTTTATTACAAGTATGCGAGTTTTTTAATTTATAATGGTATCTTATAATGTCCCCATGGCAGGGTAGAATGATCGGTAGAATCAGGCACAATGTATCGCTTATCATCGTATGGACTTAGAGCGAGCTTCGTCTCGGATATCGTATACACTTCGTGCAACTTTGATCTTATGCAAGATTGCTGTCGCGTCATTTCGGTTTCGTCCAGCAGACATCGCACGTAATCGTTAAATGTTATCGATTTTGCTACAACATTACTCTTGACACCTTTACCTTTTTGTATCTTTTTTACATCAACACGCTAAAGCATACATCTTTGCTCTAAGCCCGACGAATTCGGTCATGATTGTGCCATTGTTTTCATCTTTCAT
>NW_012047385.1:0-574 GCF_000956235.1 Wasmannia auropunctata
TTAGGTTTCGCTGGCGCGTATACTTGCGGGCACGAGACACTGCCTTCCGGTCTTCGGTCCGGTGCAGCGACACTTTACTGTACGCTCTCACCTCTCGCCGAGGTCGCACATGACGATACGTTCTCTGAGGCGAAGCAATGTTTAACATTCTGAAATATAATATTTCTTAAATGAGACATCGCAATTCAATCTCATAGACGCTTTATCTCTTCGGCACGTTTCCTTGACGATGTATAATTAAGCGTCTTATCGATCGTTCACTTCTCTCTCCGCGGAAACGGTAAGAATTTAATAGTGCTTCTGAATTTTAAACATTGAACTATTACATTTGGCTTCTAACAAGTCGAAATAATACTTGATAGAATTTCTTAATATTATAATACATCAAAACGTGCTTTTTGAACGACGAATACTTTTCGCGTAGTTTCTAGTAAAGTGGCAGCCTTCCGGTCTTCGATTCGGTGTAGCGACACTTTACTAGAAACTACGCGAAAAGTATTCGTCGTTCAGAGAGCACGATTCGATGTATTATAATATTAAGAAAATCTATCAAGTATTATTTCGACTTGTTAGA
>NW_012047386.1:0-358 GCF_000956235.1 Wasmannia auropunctata
AACGACATCGGAGAACGCCGCAATACCGTGAGTACTGAATTTCAACATCAATTTCTCAATTAATCTATTCTGATTTAGTTGCGCTTTTTTAATGCTTTTTCGTGATATATGTTATTCGTATATTATCCCATGTGAGCAACGTAATAAAATTTACGTGTTAATTACTTGAGCGCGAAATAAAATGTTAAAATAACTTTTATCGCGGTCTCTTTTGTGCCATAATGATCGAGATACAAAAGACATTTTGCGAAATTAATATAATAGCTTGAATTTATGTATTCACAATGTAGACTTTACGAATTACAAATCAAAATTGTATATCTTATAATATCGTGTATGTATAAATTTATGTGTAAAA
>NW_012047387.1:0-460 GCF_000956235.1 Wasmannia auropunctata
GACTCGCGAGTGTATCGCGAGTAAAACAAAGTGACATGCAATCGACGCGGAATGATGCAGAGATGCTCCTGAATCAATCTCGGATACTGTGGTATTGGATAAGTGCAGCGGAAGATGTTTGACTGGCGAACGACATCGGAGAACGCCGCAATACCGTGAGTACTGAATTTCAACATCAATTTCACAATTAATCTATTCTGATTTAGTTGCGCTTTTTTAATGCTTTTTCGTGATATATGTTATTCGTATATTATCCCATGTGAGCAACGTAATAAAATTTACGTGTTAATTACTTGAGCGCGAAATAAAATGTTAAAATAACTTTTATCGCGGTCTTTTTTGTGCCATAATGATCGAGATACAAAAGACATTTTGCGAAATTAATATAATAGCTTGAATTTATGTATTCACAATGTAGATTTTACGAATTACAAATCAAAATTGTATATCTTATAATATT
>NW_012047388.1:0-490 GCF_000956235.1 Wasmannia auropunctata
ACAGTACGCTCTCACCTCTCGCCGAGGTCGCACATGACGATACTTTCGCTGGAACAAAGGCAATGTTTAACATTCTGAAATATAATATTTCTTAAATAGACATCGCAACTCAATCTCATAGACGCTTTATCTCTTCGGCACGTTTTCTTGACGATGTATAATAAGCGTCTTATCGATCGTTCACTCCTCTTTCCGCGGAAACGGTAAGGATTTAATAGTACTTCTAAATTTTATATATTGAACAATTACATTTGGCTTGTAACAAGTCGAAATAATACTTTATAGATCTTCTTAATATTATAATACATTGAAACGTGCTCTTTGAACGGCAAATACTTTTCGCGTAGTTTCTAGCTCTTCGTATATCAGTCACCGCGATTATTTAAAGACAGAAATAAAAAGTTTTGCGAAATCGAGTTTGAAATATCACAGAATTTTGACAGTCTAATTATTTTACTGGCATGATTATTAATAATTCGCGTAAATAGAT
>NW_012047389.1:0-518 GCF_000956235.1 Wasmannia auropunctata
TTCGGTTAAAGAATTTTCTACGTCCATGGTATAATGTGATGCCACTTGACACGCTCGCATACGCTTGACGAGAATCCACGATATCGATCCACAATGATAAACTCATTTTCCATTCATTTGATAATTTGCGAATTTATTTAAAGAATATTTATGTGACGAAATAAGTTCTTCTCTTTTCCCGCGAAAGTCGAATGCGTTTTCGTAACATATCTGCAAGAGGCACGATTCAGCATGATGGCGAGATATATTTACGCGAATTATTAATAATCATGCTAGTAAAATAATTAGACTGTCGAAACTCTGTGATATTTCAAACTCGATTTCGCAAAACTTTTTATTTCTGTCTTTAAATAATCGCGGTGACTGATATACGAAAAGCTAGAAACTACGCGAAAAGTATTCGTCGTTCAAAGAGCACGTTTTGATGTATTATAATATTTAAAAAATCTATCAAATATTATTTCGACTTGTTAGAAGCCAAATGTAATAGTTCAATGTATAAAATTCAGAAGCACTAT
>NW_012047390.1:0-479 GCF_000956235.1 Wasmannia auropunctata
TGTACGAACGCTATCTCGATGTTTGCTATTACGAGCTCGTTACTGTCGCCGACCAATTTCAGCAATCCGACAGTGAATACGGAGGCAACGAACTCGCACGATCTGGTCAGGATCAGGTTGCCGACGGCGAAGTATTCGGAGACGAGACGAACAAGCGGGGTCGACATCAGGGCTCGGTGAAGTACACGAGCCTGATTTAAAGTCCGCGCTGCCAGCTGCGAGCCAGCTGATCACGTGCGACACCGCGATTCGCGGGCGTCGCGCTCGCAGGGCAAGGGCCAATCGGCGCACTATCAGCCGATCGCGTGACCCCCTGCTGCCTGCGTGCTGCCGGAAGGACCGGCGAGCGACACTTGTGCTGTGGTCGCGTGTGAGGCAGGACGCAGGATCCCGTAGTTGCCGAGTGCGAGAAACTTCGAGAGAAAACATCCTCCGTAGCTGCCGCTCTTGGTGAGACGAACTTAACGCTTATAATTGTC
>NW_012047391.1:0-948 GCF_000956235.1 Wasmannia auropunctata
TACCATCCAGAACACGGGCACGACCGCCGCAGGGTGTAAAGTGCCGGCTGCCGAAGATGACGCTTGAGCGGACCCCGTCGAGGACCCGAGTGTAGGAGGCAATAAAAATCTTGTAAAACATTAAGAACTGGTCGCCTCTCAGCACAAAATCTCTTCCTCTCCTCCCGACTCCCAGATGCATATCTCCGGCCCTTGCGTTAGCGTCGCGTAGAGAATTAAGCGGGGACATAGGGGAGGGATCGACACGATCGTCGCGATAAAAATAATACCCGTGTGGCATAGGCGTATAGTTAGGGAATTCCGCTGCTAGCCCGGTGACGGCTGCGCCTCCGGTAAGGGGGGGGGAGGCGGGCGAGCTGGTCCAAATGTGAGCCCAAAGAAATTTTTTTTTCTCTTTCCTTTTCCTTGCGAGCATGCGTGGACACAGGTTCGGCGCGGGAAGCGAGGTGAACCCGCGAAAGCGAGTCGCATCCTCCCGGCCACTGTGGGACGCAAAACTTTAGAGTTTAATTTTGAGAGTCTTACTCCCAAGTTCGTATGACCGGACGCGGTCATCGGAACGGGAACAATTAGCTCACGGAAGGACAGCTCGCCTGGGCCGCAGTCGGCCGGTCGAGTGGCAGCGAAGGAAACTGGTGGCTGACGGCGTTCGTCGCAAGCAAGACCTCTTCGGTCCTCTCCGGGGAAGGGGGAGTTGTGACGGGACATTTTTTGATCGTCCGTCACAAGGGTCGCAACGCCCGGCCGAGGAAGCGCGGTTTCGGATCCTGCGTCCTCCCCGATTTAGGGAGGCGAGCGTATCCGCGCGTATTGCGTTTTAGATATCATTACCGTGCGCGTTATGTGACTTTTTCTCTCCTCGTGAGCGTAACCGTAGGTACGGATCGGCGGCAATGGTGAATCGTCTACACCAAGCAGCGAGAGAGAGAGAGACATCAGCCTACGGAA
>NW_012047392.1:0-418 GCF_000956235.1 Wasmannia auropunctata
CATTGGGTCCAATTATAACTTAATTTGTAAATTAATGAAGTGACAGCGATTTCAACGATGCAAATAATGATTTTATTCATATCATTTAATGTACCAATTTTTCGTTAAATCTGGCGTTATTATTACGATAATTTTTAATTATACAAAAAAAAAAAACAAAGGTGTAAAAATAAAACAATCTACAGTCACGATAACGCCTAAAAGTTAAACACTCCTTTCAGGATCGCAATGAAATTCACTCCTAATGAAATTAATATTTGTCCAAAATAGAAAAACAATTTCTTACAAATTATGTAATAAAAAGATAAATAGATAATAAACAAATAAATACAAAATGAATAGATTCTTAAACATACATTTTTTACAGTTAATTTTTAAAAGTATTATTGCTCAATATTTTGTTTCCGGTCGTTAAAAT
>NW_012047393.1:0-318 GCF_000956235.1 Wasmannia auropunctata
GACTTTCCTCAATATTTTGTCAATATACACATCAGTTCCATCTGAATAGACGCCTCTGATTTATTCCACCAGTACCGTCACAATATTGACGCTTCTGGCGTTTATAGCTAACTACTGTTATACATGCAAATGGTTATATTAATTTGTTCTGTTGCAATAAACATTTTAACAAACAAAAGATTGCGTTTTTTTGGTAAATTGTAATCATTTTACGACAAAAAAATACTTTTAGAAAATTTAAATATAACAAATAAAACTACTTTAAAAACTTTTTAAAATTGAAAAAATATTCAAATATATACAAATATGTACAATGTA
>NW_012047394.1:0-475 GCF_000956235.1 Wasmannia auropunctata
TCCCAGGAGGGAAGGTGACAGCCCTCCGGAAGGTGTCCTTCCTGCGACCAACGAGGAGCGGCGACGCGAAATTTGGGCGCCAGACGGGCTCGGCGGCACGTCACTCGCGAAACGCGAATTTCCCGCGATAATGCGACAGCAGACAGCGATCGTTCACAGCGCTAGCCGAAATTCTCCACCGGACGCCGCTCCCGAAGTCGATCACACGAAGGCCGGCCGGCTCTACCTAACGGCAGAGGGGCAGGGCGAGACCGAAGGGCGAAGGGATGGCGCGGGGCGGGCGAAAAAATTTGTACTCCAACCGATTAATAATAAGAAATTAATAACAGATTTATTGGCCGTTCAGAGCGGCAATAAGAAACGGTGAAAAGAAAACGAAAAGAAAAGTAACACAGTGTAATAAGACGAATACGGACGTGACGCGACGGGTACAACGCTAATAAGCGCGAATGATCCGGCGGCACGACGAATTCCC
>NW_012047394.1:2865-3726 GCF_000956235.1 Wasmannia auropunctata
TGAGTAATTGCATACATCGAAAACGAGATTTAATTGTACAACTATATGAAGGTGTTTCTCATGATAGTGAAAACAATGTAAAACGTATCATTTACAAGAATATGATTATTGACGTATTTTATGCAAACAACATAGTGCAGTTAAAATGTGGTAGAATTATTCGTGTAACGAATATTTCTTACACCGCTCATAGGTCTATTTCTCTGAAAGGTTTTGTGACATCAGGGTTAGAAAATTTCTTTCAATACCCTTGCAATTCTAAAAAAATTGGCATTTATAAATTAGGTCCTGAATCAAAAAAATTGAAAACGTTTGACATTAGCAAAATTAAATGTAAATGTGTTCTATTGACTGTTGACAAAAAGAAATTTGCAGTTACTTTGCTTCACCATAATGCGACTACGATTGTCCTATACAATTGTATAAAAATACGAGAGTCGTTTGAAAAGTTTCCGGCCTTTTTAAGAAAAACACATATTTCGAAGCAAAACAAAATTTATTTCTCGACGTAGTCTTCCTGCAATTCGATACATTTGGTCCAACGTTTCTCCCATCCTTTTAAACCGTCAGAAAAAAATTGATTGTCTAAACCTAAAAAATATTGATTTACAGCGTTTTTCATCTCAGCATTTGACTTATATTTTTTCCGCCGAGAAATTTTTTCAAATTTGGAAACAGGAAAAAGTCGCTGGGAGCTAAATCTGGCGAGTAGGGTGGGTGCAGAAGCAATTCAAACTTCAATTCGTTCAATTTTGAGATTGCGACCATGCACGTGTGAACCTGAGCGTTATCCTGGTGAAACAGGATTTTTTTCTTGGCCAAATGCGGACGTTTTTTCTTAATTGTGGCCTTCAATTTATA
>NW_012047395.1:0-451 GCF_000956235.1 Wasmannia auropunctata
TTTCGTTTCCGGCCGAATTTCCAGTCTATTGCTTGTCTCTTTCTTTTGTACGCGGGAATTCGTCGTGCCGCCGGATTATTCGCGCTTATTAGCGTTGTACCCGTCGCGTCACGTCCGTATTCGTCTTATTACACTGTGTTACTTTTCTTTTCGTTTTCTTTTCACCGTTTCTTATTGCCGCTCCGAACGGCCAATAAATCTGTTATTAATTTCTTATTATTAATCGGTTGGAGTACAAATTCTTTCGCCCGCCCCGCGCCATCCCTTCGCCCTTCGGTCTCGCCCTGCCCCTCTGCCGTTAGGTAGAGCCGGCCGGCCTTCGTGTGATCGACTTCGGGAGCGGCGTCCGGTGGTGAATTTCGGCTAGCGCTGTGGACGATCGCTTTCTGCTGTCGCATTATCGCGGGAAATTCGCGTTTCGCGAGTGACGTGCCGCCGAGCCCGTCTGGCA
>NW_012047396.1:0-441 GCF_000956235.1 Wasmannia auropunctata
GTAAAAACAGCAATCGCCTGACGTAAACATTTTATTAGTGTAAAAGTTGTAAAGCTGATATGTACAAAATGCTTACGTCTCAGGTCACAAATTACATGAACAAATACTACAAAGTCTTTAGAGATACTGTTACGCCCGGGGCGATGTATCTCGCGATCACGCACTCGCCCGCGTAACGTTCGCACTTCCGCACCCGCGTTCGCGCACGCGCACCGGAAGGTCGCGGAGAAATAAGAAGGAACACCAATTAGAAACACAAGGAACACGCTTTATTATAATTGTAAGAACAGAGAACGTGGCGAAAAGATAGATCAGAGCTCAGCACGTCCGAACGGGTCGACGGCTCGTCTCCAAGTCTGATATGTCGTCCGTTTGACAGACGACAACGCGTCGTCAGGGAAACATCTGACAGCTGGACCGGCTCGCTGGTACATCGAACGA
>NW_012047397.1:0-615 GCF_000956235.1 Wasmannia auropunctata
CAATAAACGGATCGCATCGAAGGAAAAATATATTACATCTGTGCAGGAACAACAGAGAACTTTCTATGATCACGCAATTAACGACAATTACAATTCAAATAACACCGAAAATGTACAGTACCTTGAGTCAATGTATAAAAACCGCGCTGTCCAACGGAATGTTAGTCAGACGAGTGACAAGCACAAAATGGCGAGGAAAGATCCAGAGTACTTTCCTTCTTCGACGGGAGAGGGCGGCTAAAGCGTTTAGGCGGGGATGTGAGAATGAGAGTAAGGGAAGAAGAAATGAACTACCTCAGGGAAGGGTTAATCTGTTAAGAATCGGAAGATACGTATCTGAGAGGAACTCTGTGTCACTTTGCTTATTTAATCCATTCTTTTGCTTAATGATATGGATCATCTCTGACGTTAATCTTTTTTGATACTGTTTCTCGTTATCCAATATTTGGACGTTGTCCCAGTCAAACTTATGATTCTCCTTTTCTCTGTGGATAGAAATCACAGAGGGCGAGCCGCTAGTTTTTTTAATGTCTGACATGTGTTCATGGACCCTCGTTTTTAACTGTCTTTTCGTCTGTCCTACATATGAGGCGTCACAGTCCATGCACGAGATAC
>NW_012047398.1:0-438 GCF_000956235.1 Wasmannia auropunctata
CTCAGGTGACAAATAAACGGATCGCATCGAAGGAAAAATATATTACATCTGTGCAGGAACAACAGAGAACTCTCTATGATCACGCAATTAACGACAATTACAATCCAAATAACACCGAAAATGTACAGTACCTTGAGTCAATGTATAAAAACCGCGCTGTCCAACGGAATGTTAGTCAGATGAGTGACAAGCACAAAATGGCGAGGAAAGATCCAGAGTACTTTCCTTCTCCGACGGGAGAGGGCGGCTAAAGCGTTTAGGAGGGGATGTGAGAATGAGATTAAGGGAAGAAGAAATGAACTACCTCAGGGAAGGGTTAATCTGTTAAGAATCGGAAGATACGTATCTGAGAGGAACTCTGTGTCACTTTGCTTATTTAATCCATTCTTTTGCTTAATGATATGGATCATCTCTGACGTTAATCTTTTTTGATACTGT
>NW_012047399.1:0-527 GCF_000956235.1 Wasmannia auropunctata
TATCCCCTGTGTGCCTTGTCGACTCAGTAAAAATACAAAAATTATTTCTTTCTTCTACTTTACATTAGCGCTTTGTTCTTTCCGCTCGCACGAAGGTCGCTTATCGCTCGTTGTGAGATCGTTCGTTGGACAATCGTAATGTCATGTGATCCCATCCTCAGGTGACAAATAAACGGATCGCATCGAAGGAAAAATATATTACATCTGTCCAGGAACAACAGAGAACTCTCTATGATCACGCAATTAACGACAATTACAATCCAAATAACACCGAAAATGTACAGTACCTTGAGTCAATGTATAAAAACCGCGCTGTCCAACGGAATGTTAGTCAGATGAGTGACAAGCACAAAATGGCGAGGAAAGATCCAGAGTACTTTCCTTCTCCGACGGGAGAGGGCGGCTAAAGCGTTTAGGAGGGGATGTGAGAATGAGATTAAGGGAAGAAGAAATGAACTACCTCAGGGAAGGGTTAATCTGTTAAGAATCGGAAGATACGTATCTGAGAGGAACTCTGTGTCACTTTG
>NW_012047400.1:0-375 GCF_000956235.1 Wasmannia auropunctata
GTCGAATTTTCTGCGCCCGTCAACATCCGCGCAGATGGCTCCGGACAGCCCCAGCCGTTTTACGGGCGGTGGCGAGACCCGGAGCAGCGACGAAGAGGCCCCCGCGGGTCGGCGCGCGGAGTCCCCGACGACACCCCGCCGGATTGATCAGACGCCTTCGCGTCATGCCGTAAATGATATGTGCAACGCTCTGCGGAAATGGAGCGTGTCGTTTTCGGGTGCGCGCGGTAGCGACGCCGAAGCCTTTCTCACAAAACTGAGAGAGGGTCGTGAATTATATCCGATAACGGACGCCGAATTATTCCGTTGTATTCCGTTTTTCCTGACTAACATCGCGTCGTATTGGTTCGAGAACCGACGCGCCGAGTTACGAAC
>NW_012047401.1:0-460 GCF_000956235.1 Wasmannia auropunctata
AGTCGTGAGTCGCCGCGAGTTACAGTGAGTGCGACGTGTTCTGTGGCAAGTGTCTTGTCACATTGTGACAAGTGTCTTGTCACAAAAGTGCCCAGTGCATCGGTGGAGCCGCCATTGCCAGCGAACGTGTAAGTATAGCGAAGACGGGCCGGCGAGTGCGGGCACCGAGGACGTGAAGCGGGCTCGGGCGAGGGTGACGGGCGCGGGCTGCCGCACATGGCTGCGGGCGTGACTCTGCACTTTGTAGATAGCGCCTAAAGTCCTCTGTGCGGTATCTCCAACGGACGCCTGTGTTTTTCGGAACATAGGCGTTCGACCCGCCATCTTTTTCCGAGCACGTGGATCCGCGTGGCCCGTTGCTCGCAGGGCGACCGCCGCTCGGGCGGTCTCTCCAGACTATTGAGAGGGCCCTTAGAAACTGATCGCTGGCAATGGCGGAACCACGGGTGCACATAATTAA
>NW_012047402.1:0-435 GCF_000956235.1 Wasmannia auropunctata
CTGGTAGAGCAGATTAAACTAAACAGAAAAGTCCTCTACCATTTTGCAAAATTCACAATCGTTAACGAGATATTAATTTTGAAGATTGGCAAATAAACGCGTATTCGTCCGACCCACCGCTGAATACTAGCGGTGAGACGGCCATATCTCGCCGCGTTGTTAAGCGTGTGGGGATAGAGTCTATCCCCACATGCCTAGCAGCGCGGCGAGATACGACTGGTACGATCGCCCTACCGCTGGTATTCAGCGGTGGGCCGGACGAATTCGCGTTTATTCGCCAATCTTCAAAAATTAATATCTCGTTAACGATTGCGAATTTTGCAAAATGGTAGAGGACTTTTCTGTTCAGTTTAATCTGCTCTACCAGCCCACGAGATTTTAGGCGGTTATTATGGGACACCCTGTATACTGAGTCGACAAGGCACACAGGGGATA
>NW_012047403.1:0-316 GCF_000956235.1 Wasmannia auropunctata
CCCCCGCGCATCCCGCACCCCGCGGTCAGGCCAGCTGATCGAGCGGCTTTCCGCGTGAACGTTCTGAGCGGTTTCCCCCTCCCCGCGGCTTCCCCCGCGGACCCCCCTGCCCCTCACCCCCCCTCGGAGCTCCCGGGGCAGAACCCGCCTATAATAGCTACTTATACAGGGTGTCCCATAATAACCGCCTAAAATCTCGTGGGCTGATAGAGCAGATTAAACTGAACAGAAAAGTCCTCTACCATTTTGCAAAAGTCGCAATCGTTAACAAGATATTAATTTTTGAAGATTGGCAAATAAACGCGTATTTGTCCGA
>NW_012047404.1:0-898 GCF_000956235.1 Wasmannia auropunctata
CGAGGATGCGAGCTCGCAGGAGGACAGCCCACAGGCACCGGCGAGCCCGTGTGAGGAGGCGCCGCTGCGAGTTATTTTGAATGTGTCCACCGGCATGCGGACAGTTTGTTATTACAACTGACGTGAGTATTTTTTAAATAGCTATCCTTTCTTCATTCTTCTTTCAAACATTTTTAAAAATATTCTTTCCTTTGTCTGTTGCAGATGGCAACGTGCTGGCTGATTTGCACCAAATTTACTATATATACATTTTTTATATTTTTAATAAAAACTTTTTCATATTTTTAATCTTAAAAAATATTCTTTTTTTCTTTTTCCTTCCTCTTCGAGTACGTGCGGGTGGGACCGCGAGCGATACTGGGTGGGGTGAGGCCCGTGCGCAACGGCGGCGGCGTCGGCGAACGCGGCGGCGAACGCGGCGGCGAACGCGGCGGCGAACGCGGCGGCAGCGGCGGCAATCGCGAGCACGAACGCGAGCGCGGTTCCCCTTTCCCCGCGGATCCCGCGTCTACGACGCGGTTCCCTCTTCCCCGCGGACCCCGCACCCACAACGCGGTTCCCCGTCCCCGCGCATGCCGCACCCACAACGCGGTTCCCCCGCCCCGCGCATCCCGCACCCCGCGGTCAGGCCAGCTGATCGAGCGGCTTTCCGCGTGAACGTTCTGAGCGGTTTCCCCTCCCCGCGGCTTCCCCCGCGGACCCCCCTGCCCCTCACCCCCCCTCGGAGCTCCCGGGGCAGAACCCGCCTATAATAGCTACTTATACAGGGTGTCCCATAATAACCGCCTAAAATCTCGTGGGCTGATAGAGCAGATTAAACTGAACAGAAAAGTCCTCTACCATTTTGCAAAAGTCGCAATCGTTAACGAGATATTAATTTTTGAAGATTGGCAAATAA
>NW_012047405.1:0-567 GCF_000956235.1 Wasmannia auropunctata
CGAGAGGCGGATAGATACATCGCGCGCGGCGTCGCGAACGCACGCGAGACGACGAAGCGAAGAGATCTCGCGAACGAGTCGTCGCACACGCGCGCGCACACACACGTAACATCACGCGCCTGCACGCGCAAATCGAGCGTGCTCACGTTTCGATAGAGCTGGGGAGGGAACCGAGAAAGAACCATAGACGTTACAAATGGCATACGCTTTATTACATACATACATACATACATCGTTGTGCATCATACATGTGTAGGCTCCGAGTTTCTTTAAATAACTTGAGATAATTCTCTATTGAATCAGCAACACTTTATTGGAGTTATCCTTTATACAATTTCCAACGGTTTCCTGCCCACTGGCAGTATATCTGTTCGATCGCGGTTTCGCCGATGTCGTCCGATTCTCCTTAACTCCGATATCTCACTCCGCTCCGGTTACTCCGAAAAACCAACGGTCCTGTCACTCCCGACGTCAGCGCCTCGCATTGGCAATCAGCCCACCATCTGACGTGATTTTCTTATAATCTATATAGATCGCTCGCATGTGACAATGGCGCTAACGCCTACA
>NW_012047406.1:0-361 GCF_000956235.1 Wasmannia auropunctata
TTACCGAATTAGATCTTCATAGCGTAGATAAGATATCTAAATTCATAATTTCGTGTTGTGTCTTGCATAACTTATGCATTGACAATGATGATGACTTTACCTTTGATATCGTATTAGACAATCGCAATGAAGATTTTATTAATGAAGGTAGAGACGAGCAGGAAGCTGAACTTCGGAGATTAGGAGAAAGAAAAAGAGATGATTTATTAAATGTACTTTTTCCATAAAATAAAACTATACAACATTAAATTATATGTTTATTTATGTAAACACTTTTATAACTTTTATAACAGTGAGCACTTTTATAACTTATTTATAAGAACACTTTCTAAATATTCAAATTATAATCTAATTATAAACA
>NW_012047407.1:0-343 GCF_000956235.1 Wasmannia auropunctata
TTCTTGAAAGGTCGTTTTCGACAACTTACCGAATTAGATCTTCATAGCGTAGATAAGATATCTAAATTCATAATTTCGTGTTGTGTCTTGCATAACTTATGCATTGACAATGATGATGACTTTACCTTTGATATCGTATTAGACAATCGCAATGAAGATTTTATTAATGAAGGTAGAGACGAGCAGGAAGCTGAACTTCGGAGATTAGGAGAAAGAAAAAGAGATGATTTATTAAATGTACTTTTTCCATAAAATAAAACTATACAACATTAAATTATATGTTTATTTATGTGAACACTTTTATAACTTTTATAACAGTGAGCACTTTTATAACTTATTTATA
>NW_012047408.1:0-561 GCF_000956235.1 Wasmannia auropunctata
ATTCGCCGATCTTCAAAAATTAATATCTCGTTAACGATTACGAATTTTGCAAAATTGTAGAGGACTTTTCTGTTCAGTTTTATCTGCTCTACCTGCCCACGAAGTCTGGTGCGGTTATTATGGGACATCCTGTATATATATATATGACTGACGCCATATTGGATTTTTGGCTTCGTAGTTCTCTTTCTGAGGGTTGTCAACTTATAGATGGCGCCAAAATACTATACAAATTTTTTACATAAGGAGTTTGTGAGCCCTGATTGAAGCTTGTCCAATCACATTATAAATTGCGATTTGCATTGCGATTGATAATATAGCTGCGTTCAGCAAACAAAGCAGCTTGGTGTATATAGAGTCCTAGATTATCAGAGAAGCGCGACCGGTGTTACGAGTCCTAATTGGACTTGCAAATGGCCAATTATAAGATTGATTTATCGGTATTATAAATGGCTGTCGAATAAATCAATCTTATGATTGGCCATTCGACGCCATTTTTAATATTTTCTAGTACTTTTGCGATCCTGCCATAAGCCGGTCGCGCTTCTCTGATAATCTAGGACT